>NC_048448.1:8111624-8209824 GCF_004353265.1 Vitis riparia | reverse complement strand
CTAGCTTTGGGCAATTTTAGATATATATGCCCTTCAAAACTAGGTGAGCGGTATCCGTTGAGTAACATCCGCTTAGGATAACATATATGATCGTACTTGTATTGAAATCCTATGCAACCGCAATTTTCCGAGCACAGTTTTTCACACATCTGTAAGGTGTAATTGGGGTAACAGTCATAATCATAGCCGTAGAACTCCACGTGTGGGAGTAGGAGGAAACCAACCTTCTGTGAGTTGCAAGAAAGATTGAATTTTTGTATGCATCCATAAGTTCGGTCAGTGCAATTTTTCACCTCATATCCAGGTATGCAAGAGCATCTCCTTCCACTCCCAGAACCGGGCACATAGGTACAAACACTGTTGGGTCCGCATATTCCATGAACTTTGCATTGTTCCGTGATGGCTTCCCCAGTAACAACCCACTTATTTCTCTCTTCCTCAAAACTGTATAATCGTAAGTTGCCATCAATATCCAGGGTCAATCTTCTCCGGACTCTCTCACCAAAATCCGAGGACTGAAGCTTATAACCGTCGGATGAAGAAAAATAGCCAAAGTAATCTAGTAATGCAATTCTGCTGCTATTGTATGCCGATCTGCCCGCCTGCCAGCTTACAAGCCACGATGGGGGCCAGTAAACGCTTGAAACGTTTGGCCCATCGAACACAAGACTGAGGACGTTATTGTTGTCAAAATAGAGCTTATAAAACCCTGAGAAAAAGTTGGTTTTGGTTCTTGAAGAGACAAGTCTCGTATTTCTGGTGAGTGGCTGGTGAGGGAGAAGGGTATCTGTTGGTGAATCGAAACTTTGCCATTGAATAACACCATCCGAGGTACGCAACACAAGGTTACCAGTGTTGAAGAGATGTAATCGCACCGGAGAAACCCCAACCGCCTTTGTGGTCCAAACTATGAACCGCCCGGCATCTGTTAAGATAAGTTCACCATTTTTTAGCAGGGAAAGCTTTGAGAAATTCCCATTAACTGGTTGGTTTCGGTTTGCCATCCAAACAACCGTATGTTTGCCGTCGTAGGATGGTTTGGTGAACCATATGGCAAGACAATAAGCATTGTCACCGACGGGGTAGAAGCCGGCTGAAAAGATTCCACTTTGTGAAATTAAAACTTGTTCAGGCTTCCCAACTGATAGGGATGAGCCTTGACTCAAACTGTCGAGGGTAGACGATGGAAGTGGAGAAGATAGAAGCAGAGCGAGAAGAAGCAAAAGAACTGGCGCATCCATGTAATCTATGAAATTGGATCAGCTGAAAAGGCTGTAGGGCTAATCTTGAATCAAATTCGGGGAAGAACACACAAATGAAGTTATAAGCGGAGGCCTAGGGTAGTTTATACTTTATACGTCGTTATCAAATCTTCGGATGTGGGCCAGAGCTTCCATCCACGAGCTCGGTCTCTTTCCCAAACACCACCATCTCTGAGTAATTTTTTTTATGATGGACAAGACATCATACAAAAATATCTTTAATTCTACAAGGGGCTAGGACCAAACGAAGTCTCCTTAATCCCCGGCAACATATCTTTAATTTTTTTTAGGGTTATTCGATTAAAATGCCCTCAAAATCCAATTTTTGAAATTTAACCCCCACTTTTTTTTTTTTTTTTTTTGTATCATTTGGACAAAACTATCTTCATTATTTTCTCACAAAAATAATAACTTCTTTTGAAATCTGTATAGAAATGTTTGAAATAGAAAATGATATTTCTATAAAAAAGAAAAAAAGAGATTTTTTTTTCACAAAAAATATGGGAATGATTAGATTTTCGATTTGAGAATTATTTCATCTCTTATAACCAAATATTTCTCGTTTAAAATTCAACCTTCTCTTTCTTTCTTAATCTCATTCACATTTCCCTTCAACTCAAATGTTTGAAATAACGTTAAATATGGATATATCGGTACAAAAATATCAAATCGAACGCAAATAGTTCAAAATTCATATAAAAAACTTTGAAAAAAAATGAAATAAAGAAAAATATACATATTAAAGTTATTTAAATCGACAATTTTTTTATACCACCGATCACCCAAAGTTGCCACACGTCCCAACTTATCATCGAGATTTTGTTGATTTTTCTGTGAAATTACCGACTTTCTATGATTTTTTTTTCCCGACGGATTATATCATGGTGGATTTTGGCCATTATCGATAACCAATTTTTCAATAAAAAATCTCGATTTTTCAAACATTCACTCCAACTAAAATCAATATTTAATAAAAAAATTTAACTAATGTTAATTAAATGTATTTTATCCAAGTATTAAGAGATGGTTGAATTTAACACTTTAACTTAATAAAGACACTTAAAACCTAAACAATTTCCTCACTTTATCCATTTTTGTGCCAAATTGGCTAATTCAATAAAACAAAATACATGTTTCAAACATGTTTTCAAATTATTATTTAAACTAATCCTCTAGTTTTTACATTTTTTATTATTATTTAGAAACCATATTTTGAAAGTATGGTTTCTAAATTATGCCGAATCTGCACTTTACAATGGTTTTAAACAATTTTTTTTAATAAATAAATATGAGAAAAATAAAATAAAATTTAAAAATAAATATGAGAAAAAAAGTCATTTCTAACAAAAATTTCAAAATATACCTAAAATAAATCTTTTGTTTTATTGAAAGTCATTTTATCAGAACTTCACTCTTAACGCTTAGGAGAAGAGAGCTACAACCAAACCTATTTATATGTCATTATCACTTGTCTCTTGGTCAACTTGTCTCCTTTCTTGATTCTTATGTTTAGAAAAATGTATTTTGATAGAAATTTTTAGGAGAAAAATATATATATATATATATATTTAAAAATAATTTAAAATTTATATAATCTTATATTAAACATAGGTTTATATCATTAAAAGATAATATTTTGATAATATTATATATATATATATAGTTTATGTAAAACTATGTAAAATATTAATTATTTTAAATTGAATGTATCAAGTTTGAATTCAATTTTTTCTTTATACACTCTTTTTCCCTTTTTATGGGGCACTTGGAATAATATTAATATTTATGGAAAAGACAAAGTCGCTCTTGACTTGTGCGGGCAAGGGTAGAAATTCCCATGCAAAGATGAAAGCTAGCTGGAATAATATTAATAGTGATGATGATGGAATATGAATGCCCCGAGTTCCAAGTTGCAGCCTCATTTTGGAAAAAAGGGAAGCTTGTGTTTCCACCTAGCTATTTGAAAATACTATTATATTCAAATCCTAATTAGTTGGAATATAAGATTTAACTGTCAAAGAGAAAAGTATTATTGTTTTTGTGCATTCTAAGCCGACTCCATCTTCTATGCCCAAATTGCCCTTCTATTTCTCCAGCTCAGGATCCTCAATATCATCCTAACCTCCATGTTAGCAGGATCACTCAAATTAAGAAAAAAAAAAATACTGAATTCTGAATTTTTAACTTCTAAAAAAAAAAAAAAACACCTGACTCGACCACCCAATCTGAATGTTTTCCGTTCTCATTTGGAAGCTTTCTATTATCTTTCTTCATTCCCGAAAACTCAAAATTTCTCTCATTTAAGTTCAAAAACCCAAATCTAAAACTCCAAGGTGGTGTCAAAATGCTCCTTTCAGCATGTCTCTGACTGAGATGCCCCAGTTGGGCGTTTGCCCTGAGTCCTAGTCATAGTTAACTCTCGTCTAGAAGCCATGGGAGTCTAAGAGAATCCGGGAAAAACGAAATGGAGCTTGGGTGGAGAGAGTAGAGTAGGTACCTAAAAACTGAAACCCTAACCTCCAAATGCGTCTTAGGCTTGCAAATCTATGTCCAAGATAGCTTTATCAACAAGAAATAACACCAAACATCTCTCCTAGACCAATGAATCAACGAAACCCTTGAAGAACCAGAGGAAACGATGCAAAAAATGAAGTACGAGAGACTCTTAAAGTATTGGGTCCCGACTTGACCGATCCTTGACCGGATCTCGATTGAACCTCAATTGGTCACCTTTGGCATTTTGGTGACTGTAACTTAGGTATTACCTTAATAGTCCTTAGGTACGACTTTAATCTACTTTAGGTACTACATTAACTAACTTTAGGTACTCCTTAGTTAAACTTAGGTACTACTTGTGTGAAGCCTTAGAACTGTATTTATGGATATTACTTACTTCATTTGTGACATTTAGAGTGTGCCATTTTGTGATTAATTAGTGTAGTCAGTTGGTTCACCTTTGGTATTTTGGTGACTATACCTTAGGTACTACCTTAATAGTCCTTAAGTACTATCTTAATCTACTTTAGGTACTACCTTAACTGACCTTAAGTACTAACTTAGTTAAACTTGTGTACTACCTATGTGAAGGCTTGAAACTTCATTTGTGACCCTTAGAACATGCCATTATAAGATTAATTAGTGTGGTCAATTGGTTCACCTTTGGTATTTTGGTGAATATACCTTAGGTATTTTGGTGACTATACATTAGGTACTATCTTAATCTATCTTAGGTACTATCTTAACCAACCTTAAGTACTACCTTACTAAAACTTGGATACTACCTATCTGAAGCCTCAAAATTTCATTTGTGGATATTATTTACTTCATTCTCGATCGAACCTCGACCGATAAAGAGTAACCAGTTGACCAGTTTTATGTCTAAAATTGAAAAGGACACCAACTCACTCCTAGACAGTTGAATGAACTTAACTAAGGTAGTACCTAAGGTACGGTCACCAAAATACCAAATGTGAACCAATTGACTACACTAATTAATTACAAAATGACATGTTCTAAAGGCCACAAATGAAGTAAGTAATATCCACAAATGAAGTTTTGAGGCTTCATACAAGTAGTACCCAAGTTTAACTAAAGTAGTACCGAAGATCAGTTAAGGTAGTACCTAAGGTACAATCACCAAAATACCAAAGGTGATCGATTGAGGTTTGATTGAGTACTGGTCAAAATCCGATCGAGGTTCAATCGATGGGTTTGTTGGGACCCAATGCTTTAAGAGTCTCCCACACTTCATTTTTTGCATCATTTCCTCTAGTTCTTCAAGGGCTTCATCGATTTAGTGGTCTAAGAGAGATGTTTGATGCTATTTGTTACTGATAAAGCTATCTTGGACATGGATTTGTGAGTCTAGAATGCATTTGGAGGTTAGAGTTTCAGTTTTTGGGTACCTACTCTTTCCAGTCGAGCTCCATTTCATTTTTCTCGGATTCTCTTGGACTTTCATGGCTCCTAGACGAGAGTTAACTATGATTAGGGCTCAAGGCAAATGCCTAGCTGAGGCGTCTTAGCCAAAGGCACACCGAAAAATGCATTTTGACACCGCCTTGGAGTTTTAGATTTAGGTTTTTGAATTGAAATGAGAGAAATTTTGGGTTGTTGTGAATGAAGAAAGATGAGAGAAAAATTCCAAATAAGAGAGAAAAAACATTTAGATTGGGTGGTTGGGTCAGGTGTTTTTTTTTTTTAGAAGTTAAAGATTCAAAGTTTAGTATTTTTTCTTAATTTTAGTGGGTTGGGTTTTAGTATAATTTTGTTGACTTCACCTCAATTATATATAATATTAAATAAAAAATTATTTTAATTGATTTTTTTACATATATAAAATTAGAAATTTACTTTTCATAAAAATAAATTATAAATTTATAATATTTATTTATTTATACATTATATTTACATTTAATATGATTTAAATTAAAATAAATAAATAAAATGGGAACGTCAAGCAAGTATAAGAATTGTCCTATGTTGTTTAAATTTTCATTCTTTTTACAAAAATGATACAGATATAAATAAATGAGATGGAATTGAGATATGAATGATCTATCCCAAACTCATCCTATTGGACAATCCGAAACACTTTCATTTATTTTTGTACTTTTCTTGAAATCTAATTGGTCAACTTTATTTTGTTAAAGATCATGAGTAACCCATTTTTCTAATAAAAGTATGAATGATATTCCAAATAATATTAAAGCGAAAAAAAAAAGAAAAAAAAATCCTCATAATTTGGAAGCACGAGTGTGTCTTCTTGCATTTGAAATGAGCAAACAAAACCAAGTAGAGGATCAAATAGGGAATGGTAGATATGGTGAAGCTTTTCATGGAGGTTGGGATGATTAACGGAAGGGGTACAGAAGATGGAGTTGGCTCAAAGTGCACAAAAATAATAATATTTTTCCCTTTGACAGTCAAATCTCATTTTTCAACTTATTGGGGTTTGAATATAACATTACTTTCAAATAACTACTTGGAAACACAAGTTTCCCTTGGAAAAACGACCTAACTTCCACAAATGAGGTTAAAAGTCTTTGTCCACTTCAATAATTGTGCATTTTCCTTTCAACCGTGGGCCAAATTTTGGCTCCTAAGACACTCTCCCAATGATATGTTGCCACATTCCTTTGTGGTTATGGGAAGATTCTCATGGGACAGGATTACATGAGTTTCACAAATATACAAACTTGAAAATAGGGAATGGAATGCTATTTGAAGTATTTGGAAAATATGAAAGAAAAAAAAAAAAAAAAAAAAAGGACAATTGTGTTTTGGATCCAACTGGGCCCAAAAATTAAGTTTTGGTCCATATAAATTGCATAATTGATGAGAATGATATAAAATATGAAGAAACGAATATTCCCTTCAAAACTATTTTCTACCATAATGTTTGACAAACTTTTTTATGTTAAATATTTTTTAAATAATTATTCTGAAAATTTATTATTTTTAGAAAACTATTTTTTAAAAAAATATATTCTAAAAATATATCATTTAAAAAAAATTGACATATTTTTAGTTATTTTTTATATACACAATTTTAAATATATATATATTTTCCAAGATGTTTGATTTTTAAATAATAATAATAATAATTTATTTTTATTTTTTTGGAAAATGGTGTATTTTTTTCCAAATCACTAAATTACATTAAATTTTATTGAGGTTTACAAAAGGAATAAAATTTAAATTAATACTTTTCTATTTTTTTTTCATAGTGAATAAAGGTCATTTCTGGAAAGATAAAAAATTTATATCATTCTTCTCAATTTTCATAATTTCTCTAGGTCTTGGGCTTAAATGACAAACTTATATGGACTAAAACTTAATTTTTGAATCCAAGTGGATCTAAAATACTGACAGTAAAATCTCATATTCCAATTGATTGGGATTTGAATATAACAAGTTTCCCTTGGAAAAATGGCCTAACTTCCACCAATGAGGTTAAAAGTCTTTGTCCACTTCAATAGTTGTGCATTTTCCTTTCAACGTGGGCCAAATTTTGGCTCCTAAGACACTCTCCCAATGATATGTTGCCACATTCCTTTATAGTTATGGGAAGATTCTTATGGAACAGGATTACATGAGTTTCACAAATATACAAACTTGAAAATAGGGAATGGAATGCTATTTGAAGTATTTGGAAAATATGAAAGAAAATATATATATAAAAAAAAGGGATAATTGTGTTTTGGACCCAATTGGGCTCAAAAATTAAGTTTTGGTCCATATAAATTGCATAATTGATGGGAATGATATAAAATATGAATAGACGAATATTCCCTTTAAAACTATTTTCTACCATAATGTTTGACAAACTTTTTTATGTTAAATATTTTTTAAATGATTATTCTGAAAATTTATTATTTTTAGAAAACTAATTTTAAAAAAAAATATATTCTAAAAATATATCATTTAAAAAAAATTGACATATTTTTAGTTATTTTTTATATACACAATTTTTTAAAATATATATTTTCCAAGATGTTTGATTTTTAAATAATAATAATAATAATTTATTTTTATTTTTTGGAAAATGGTGTATTTTTTTCCAAATCACTAAATTACATTAAATTTTATTGAGGTTTACAAAAGGAATAAAATTTAAATTAATACTTTTCTATTTTTTTTCATAGTGAATAAAGGTCATTTCTGGAAAGATAAAAAATTTATATCATTCTTCTCAATTTTCACAATTTCTTTAGGTCTTGGACCAAAACTTAATTTTTGAATCCAAGTGGATCCAAAATACAGTTGTTCATTTGATAGTCAAATCTCATATTCTAACTGATTGGGATTTGAATATAACAAGTTTTCCTTGGAAAAATGGCCTAACTTCCACAAATGAGGTTAAAAGTCTTTGTCCACTTCAATAATTGTGCAGTTTCCTTTCAACCATGGGCTAAATTTTGGCTCCTAAGACACTCACCCAATGATATGTTGCCACATTCCTTTGTAGTTATGGGAAGATTCTCATGGGATAGGATTACATGAGTTTCCCAAATATACAAATTTGAAAATAGGGAATGGAGTGCTATTTGAAGTATTTGGAAAATATAAAAGAAAATATATATAAAAAAAGGGGACAATTGTGTTTTGAATCCAACTAGGCCCAAAAATTAAGTTTTGGTCCATATAAATTGCATAATTGATGAGAATGATATAAAATATGAAGAGACGAATATTCCCTTCAAAACTATTTTCTACCATAATGTTTGACAAACTTTTTTATGTTAATTTTTTTTAAATAATTATTCTGAAAATTTATTATTTTTAGAAAACTAATTTTTTAAAAAATATATTCTAAAAATATATCATTTAAAAAAAGTTGACATATTTTTAGTTATTTTTTATATACACAATTTTAAAAATATATATTTTCCAAGATGTTTGATTTTTAAATAATAATAATAATAATTTATTTTTATTTTTTGGAAAATGGTGTATTTTTTTTTCCAAATCACTAAATTACATTAAATTTTATTGAGGTTTACAAAAGGAATAAAATTTAAATTAATACTTTTTTTTTCATAGTGAATAAAGGTCATTTCTGAAAAGATAAAAAAATTATATCATTCTTCTCAATTTTCACAATTTCTTTAGGTCTTGGACCAAAACTTAATTTTTGAATCCAAGTGGATCCAAAATACAGTTGTTCATTTGACAGTCAAATCTCATATTCTAAATGATTGGGATTTGAATATAACAAGTTTCCCTTGGAAAAATGGCCTAACTTCCACAAATGAGGTTAAAAGTCTTTGTCCACTTCAATAATTGTGCATTTTCCTTTCAATTGTGGGCCAAATTTTGGCTCCTAAGACACTCTCCCAATGATATGTTGCCACCTTCCTTTGTAGTTATGGGAAGGTTCTCATGGGACAGGATTACATGAGTTTCACAAAGATACAAACTTGAAAATAGGGAACGAAGTGCTATTTGAAGTATTTGGAAAATATAAAAGAAAATATAAGAAAAAAAAAAAGACAATTGTGTTTTGGACCCGGTTAGGCCCAAAAATTAAGTTTTTGTCCATATAAATTGCATAATTGATGGAACAGATATAAAATATGAAGAGACGAATATACCCTTTAAAACTATTTTCTACCATAATGCTTGACAAACTTTTTTATGTTAAATATTTTTTAAATAATTATTCTGAAAAATTATTATTTTTAGAAAACTATTTTTTTTAAATATATTCTAAAAATGTCATTTAAAAAAAATTGACATATTTTTAGTTATATTTTATATACACAATTTTAAAAATATATATTTTCCAAGATGTTTGATTTTTAAATAATAATAATAATAATAATAATTTATTTTTATTTTTTTGGAAAATGGTGTATTTTTTCCAAATCACTAAATTACATTAAAATTTATTAAGGTTTACAAAAGGAATAAAATTTATATTAATACTTTTTTACTCTTTTTTTTTTCATAGTGAGTAAAGGTCATTTCTGGGAAGATAAAAAAATCATATCCTTCTTTTCAATTTTCACATTTTCTCTGGATCTTTGGCTTAAATGATGAATTTATATGGACCAAAACTTAATTTTAAAGTCCAAGTGGATCCAAAACATAGTTTTCCCTTTGACAGTCAAATCTCATATTCCAATTGAGTGGGGTTTGAATATAACATTACTTTCAAATAGCTACCTGGAAACACAAGTTTCCCTTAGAAAAACCTACCTGGAATTTCCCTTAGAAAAACGACCTAACTTCCACAAATGAGGTTAAAAGTCTTTATCCACTTCAATAATTGTGCATTTTCCTTTCAACTGTGGGCCAAATTTTGGCTTCTAAGACACTATCCCAATGATATGTTGCCACCTTCCTTTGTAGTTATGGGAAGGTTATCATGGGACAGGATTACATGAGTTTATAAAGATACGAACTTGAAAATAGGGAATGTGCTATTTGAAGTATTTGGAAAATATAAGGAAAAAAAAAGAAAAATGTTAAAGGAAATAAAAATAGATTTTAAATCAATAAATTATTTTTATATAGAGTTTCAAACTGTTTAACTTATTTTAATTGTTTTATAAAATTTTTTTTTACCTAATTTGAAAATACATAACTTTTTAATTATATTATATTATATTATATTATATATATATATATATATATATATATATATATATATATATATATATATATATATATATATATATATATATATTTACACTTTTTAATAAACTAAATATGAGAAAATTATTTTATTTAGTATATTTTTCATACTTTTTTAGGATCAAATATGGTGTAAAAACAGAAAATAAAAATGAAAAAATAAATTTAAAATTGATAAATTATTTTATATACCACTTTAAACTTATTATAATTTTTTTATATAAAATATTAAATAATTTAGAAATACATAATTTTTTAATTATATATGTTTTCTTTCCATATTAAAATAAATATTTAAAAAATCATTTTCATTAATGTTTTTTTTTCTTAGTATTTTTTTTAAACCAGTAACATTAATATAATATAACATTTTACATTATATTTTAATTATAATATAAAATATAATTTAACCCCCTTCCAAGTTTAAGAGAATTTTGTAACTTCCTTATATTATTTGAATGAACTCAAAATATGAATGGTTGACGATGAAACCGTTGGAGATGATAGAAACGTGAGGAAGAGCAAGACATCCATTTAGATACTGTGCACCAATGCAAGGGTATGAAATCTGATTGATCTAAGAATCGGCCCCTCACGTTTATAGAGAAAGCAAATGCAAAAATGAAAAGTGTCTACTGCAAGGACAAAACCATTGACTGAAGTCTGAAGGCCCAAGGCCCGTTCATCTGTCACCCTGTCCAAATCTATCGCCACTTCCATTGCCGTATCAATTGAGCCGGACTTTTCGCTTCTGTATGCATTTTCTACTCATTAATCATCCCCTCACCTCGTTCATGCAACATACTACGAAATTTAAATGCCATTAATTGTTCCTGTGTACCATATTATTTAAAATCTTTTTCTAGTTTCCTTAAATTTAAACTTAGTTTTAAAAAAAAAGATTAATTAATTGAATTATTTAATTTTAATTATAATATTTTTACAACATAAAAATTAAATTAAAACCTTATTTTTATACTTATTTGTTATTTTATTTAATATTTAATATATAAAATTTACTAGGTTAATTACTTAATTTTTTGAAGTATATGATATTTATAATTAAAAAACTATTTTTAAATCTTAAATGTATAAAATTAATCAATTTATATTAATTAAACAATCATAAATGAATGAGTTATATATGAGTCAATTTGACACCATTAAGTAAATTGATCATTTTGATATGATTAAGTGAGCATATTAAATAATTTAGAAGGGTTGAATAACTAAATATGAACTCAACCTTTTCTTAATTGGTTATATGGGTTGAAACGATTATGACATGAATATGGTTATACTTAAGCTAAACTTATAAAAATTGGTATCATTTTCTAATCATGTTAATGTACTATGTCTAAATCATCACCCTTAATCATACTTAAAATTTATAATTATAATTTAAGAGTTAGCGTTTCTTGGTGTTTTTCCTGGTTCCCTCTCTTTAAAGAACAACATATTCATATGATGGAAGGTGTACATATCAAACATCCTTTTACATCAATTTATACGTATTTGATATTTTATTATTAAGATATCTTTTTACGAAAAGCGTGAGGAAATATCCTATTGTGATATTCTTTTATATAAATAGGTATCTTTAATAATTCATAAAAAAGAGATTTTGATGGAAAGAAAGAGTCCTTTGTTAGGTGTGATTGGGATTTTGGATTAGAGAACTATAAGATTGTAATCTTTAAACAATACTAAAAGTTCTTTATTATCTTTGCATATATGGATATATAGTACTTTAGACCAAATAATGTAAATTATTGTCTACATTTTATATTCTTTATTTTCATTTTTTTTGTTTTCTTCCCCTTATTATTGTTTTTTTTTTTTTTTTTTGTAATAAATTAGTATGAAAGTTAAGGTTGGTAAACTTGGAATGAAGACAAAGTTTAATGTTTAGAAGTTTAATAGGAAAAACGACTAAAAATTAGATTAAGAAAAGTTGTCAAAACATAAAAAGCTATAGATCTCTCTACTTGCAAAAATATTTATGAAAAAGAATGATGAATTTATGTAAAAAGTGCATAATGTTTAGGTAATGAAGTATTTTGTGATATTATAAAAGATAATACAACTATTAAGTTATTATTGAAGTTGGAATGTTTATATATGAAGAAATTTCTTACAAATCACTTGCATTTACAAAGGTTGTTGTTCATTCTTTTAAGTGAAAGGAGGAAAATGTATTAAAAGACTATTTTGATGAGTTCAATAAATTTAGCTATTATAGATTTGAGGATGTTAGAATACTAAATCATTGAGGATATGATTGCTTAAGATACTCTTACAGCGACAAAAGATCCCGATAATGAATAATCTAATAGGCATGATGATTAAGCCTAATCTCACTATTAAATCATGCATTATTTAGATTTAATCCGTGTCTACATTATTTGAAGGTTCTTTTTAAGACATGAGAACAAAGTAATACAAAAACTTTTGAATTTGCTTGAACCTTGAGAATTTGAGTCAAGGTGGATATTGTTAAAAAATGTTACAAATTCTCTTTTAAAGTTAATTTATAAGTCTTTAATGTTTATAATAAATTCTTGTAAGAAACTATCCTATTATTATATATAAAAAATATCATATTATGAAATTTTCTTATAAAACAAAGTATCTTTGATAATTAAGCAATTAATTTCTTATTAAAATATTCATTATAAGAAAAATAAATATAGGAAAGGATTTTGGCTAAAAGAAAGAGTTTTTTTTCCTTTTTTTCTTTTAATGGGAACTTCAATTATAGAGTTGTAAGATTATGATTTCCATGAACAATAGTGGAAATTCTTGTTGGCTTTAAATTGAACTATGTAAATTGTTATGAGAGAAGACACTTGATAACCAGTTAAAATTTAGCCTCTTAAGTTGTCATATTTAGGCTTTAGACTAGTTAATAATCAACCTCTTTAGTATCTAGCATGTCCTCTTCAATTTTTCAAAATGTTTAATAAATAAAATACGTATGCCCACCCTTACGTCAGTTTGATATTGTAATTGAAAGTGTTTTAATAGTTTAGTTGGACTCGAGTTTGGCTTGATTTGAGGTTTGATGCAACTTGTGTAATGTTAATCAAGGATGTGAATGGTTGATTTCAAATTGAAGATGTCTTAAACTTATTCTCCAAAATTTCTTCAAATTTTTTAACGTGTTTTTTGAAATTTTGAACGTGTTATTTGAATCTTCAAAAACTTTGAATTGAGTATTTGAAGCGATCTCTCTCCCATTTTTTTCAAGTGTGGAAGTTTAGAAATTCGTCATTGTGCGTCTTCAAATTATTTGAGACCAATTTTTCACAAATTATTTAAGACCTAATATATTATATGTTATCAACTTTTTTTTTTTAATAAAAAAAATATATGAAATACATAAATCAAGTGGAGCATGAGTAGTCGAGCAAGGGAAACCAATATATGAATGAAGTGGAGCCAGAGCAATCAATGAAGGGCTAGGTTAATTAAATGCCACTTCGACAGTTAAAAGAATGGTGAATTGAGAGCTTTGTAAGATATTTACTTTCATGTTCCATACAAATTTAGCAATGTTAGAAATGGTTTTGATTTTCTTGGTGGAGAAGGAGCTCCAGGACTTTGCCCATGCTGGGTCTGTCATCTTTATGTTGAGATATTAGGAATGCTTTCCTTATATCATTATTTCCTTATATCATTTAGTGTTTAGATATTAGGAAAGTTAAGATATTATGAATATTGAGATATTAGGAAAGTTGAGATATTAGGATATTAGTTGTTATTTCCTTATATTAATCTTTCCTTGTATCATCTTTTCCCATTCTTAGAATGATGATTACCCTCTATATATACTCTGTACATGAACGAAAGAATGTATGAATGAAAAACTACCATTCATCAATTTGAACATGGTATCAGAGCCAGGGAACTGAAATCCTGGATATTTTGTCGTAAGACCAACAATTGCCCCTCCTTTGCGAGGGAAAAAAAAAAATGAGTGAAAAAAGTACTATTGTTTTTCAATCTGAAGGTATTTTCAATCCAGAAATTATTTTGACTAAATCAAACTATGACGTTTGGTCACAACTCGTGGAGATGCATATTGCCGAACAGGAAAAACTTTCCTACATCCGAAGTAAGACAAATCTACCAAAAGAGTCAGAAGATGGATATGAAAAATGGTATGCAGAGAATCAAAAGGTGAAGAGATGGTTGTTAATGTCCATGAGTCCAGAAATTATGAAGCGTTTTATCCTCTTCCACGCACTGCGAAGCCACTGATATCAGAGTTTCCATTTCACTCGTCTCATATTTTGCTTTTCATCACAGGGTCCACGATTTCTTCTATCCATTCATATGAAGCCCTTGTAGTTTCTCTGTTCATCTTCCCTCTCACCCATTCTACCAACCTTTGATGCTCCCCTGTGCCATCTGTTAAGCCATGTACAGCAGTAACTAAACAACATTAGTTAGAAACCTGTAACTAACCTGTAACTAGATGATTAGTTCTGGTACTGTTAGATAATTAGTTATAAGGCATAACTAACTTCAAATACATGTATATATGTAGAGTCACGGCTCACAAAAACAGAGAATGAATCTCAGAAAAAAAAAAAAATTCAGAAGATTCAAGAAACCTCTGTTCTACCCTGTTTTTCAGTTTCATTCCATTCAGCTTTCTTCCACTTCTCACACCATCAACCGCTTGGATATCCGTTGCAGGATTCTTCCCTGTAATCATCTCCAAAACCACAATACCATAGCTAAAAACGTCCACTTTGGAGGTGATAGGGAGGTTTAAAACCCACTCCGATGCCATGTAACCTCTGGTTCCTCTTATTCTCGAGAAGCTCGAATTGTCTACTCCACCTCTATTCACTAGCTTTGACAGGCCAAAATCTGCAACCTTTGGCCTGTGGTTAGGGTCTAAGAGGATGTTCTGAGGCTTCACATCACAGTGCAGAACTCACTCCGAGCACTCTTCGTGTAAATAAGCCAGGCCTTTTGCTGTGCCTACCGCAATGTCAAACCTCTTCTGCCAATCAAGTGTATTGGAAGTGAGGTTTTCTGCTAATGATCCATGCTTCATGTATTCATAAACCAAGAGCCTGTGGTTTCGCTCGGCGCAATAACCCCACAGCTCTATCAAGTTTATGTGGTTAAGTCTCCCAATGGTGCTTACTTCTGCCAATAATTTAGCTTCTCCTTCCTTAGCTACATTGAATTGCTTGATGGCCGCCACACGATGGTCCGACAAGAAATCTTTATATACAACACCGCCTCCTCCTCTTCCAATCTCTTCACTGACACCTTGTATTGCCCTTTTCAGTTCAGTATAGGTGAATCTTCTGAACCGCGTTGCTACTAAAAGGTATCCTTCCGGATCTGCAATGGGGTTTTGATGGGCCTTCCTCAAGAAACACCACACTGAAACTATGCGTTTCATCTCAACTCCTCCAATCGCGCAGGCAAACCAGAGCATAAACCTCAATAATCCATTTTCATGGCTACTTGAATATGTTCTGGGTAGCTGCTTTTGAAGCTCCCTTGAGCAATCCAGCATGAATTTCTCGACCGAATTTTGATAGGAAGCGATATGGGCTTTGGGCAATTTCAAATATACATTTCCTTGAAAACCAGGTGTACTGTATCCATTAAATAACAGTGTCTTGGGGAAACAGTTATACACGCCCTTGCCCTCGTGAAATTTATATTGGAACGCTTTGCAATCACACAATTTCAAGCACAACATTTTACAACTCTCCATGGAGTAATTGGGGTAGAAGCCATAATCGTAGCCGTAGAACTCAAGATGAGGGAATATCGCAGGAAGGATTGAATTTAGGTTGGCGTCCATAAGACCAATCGGAGGGATCTTTCATCTCATACCCAGGAATGCAAGAGCATCTTCTCCCGCTTCCAGAATCAGGAAAATAGCTGCACACACTGTTAGGCCCGCAGATGCCATGGACCCTGCATGCCTTGGGCAACGCTTGCCTAGTAACAACGCACCTCTCACTCCCCTCCTCTCGACTGTACAATCGAAAATTGCAATCAAAATCCAGACTCAATCTTCTCTGGACCATCCCACCAAAATCTGAAGACCGAAAACTAAAATCATCTGATGACGTAAAATAGCCTAAGGAATCTAGTCATGCAATTCTGCTGCTGTTGTACGCCGACCTTCCACTACAGGAATGATGTCTTATAGCAGCGGCTAGTGACCCTCACTAGAGGTCAGAAATAGTGTGGTTGCAAATTATGGTTGCACACCAAGCTGACCGCCACATGGTGTAGCCATAGGTGGTCCAACTATTTCTTATAGTTGCAGTTGTGAAGGAGACTGCAAGCACACAAGTTAAAGAAATAGTAGCAACCACAGGTAAAGTGCAACAAAAGTCAAAGCAATAGGCCACAGTAAGTGCATCAAATGGTTCTTACAGCTAGCTGCATCTTGTTTTTGGCCCCCACTAAATGTCATATAGTTGCATTTTGGAGTTCCCCATTAAATCCTTCAAAACACTATAAAAATGGTGTGGATCAGAAACATTTTTCTTCTGAGAATTTGAATCTCGATATTTTGATATTCCGTTCAAAATTTTTCTTCTGAGAATTTGAGTAAGCTTAATTTTTCTTTTGATTACATTCAATTTCATGCTGCAATAGCAGCTTGACCTTATCCCAACCACCTCATAACTGAATGGCAATTTTTTCTGGATCACTTTCAGTGCCAATAGCAAGTGTAGATTGATTAAACAGAAAAAGAAAAGGGCTAACCCCTTCAAGGTTGGCACAAAAGCTTCATGGTAATATTCCAAAATTTGGAGAAATACAAAACTCATAGGTCAACAAAAATGCTTTTCCTGAACATGATATCTATTATAAACCTTTTTTTTTAGCAAAAAATATAATAGAATCATACAACGGATATATACAGATGGTGAGTCCCAATTAGCATCGATAAAACAAATCTGCAAGAACACAAAAAATATTTTTTAGATCAACATATTGAGAAAATGACTTGACACTAAAAAAGAAAATGCCAAAAAGCTCAGGGATTTGATGTTTTGTTATGAGAGATCCATGAGGACATAAAACAACATATTTAAATAGTTACATTTTCTATGAATAAGAAAAAAGATTACACGAGTAACAACACACCAATGCTTATTTGAATAAAGTGTCATTCATGGATAAAAACTAAAGAAACCAACCGGGACTAGGGGTCCAATATCTGATAATATCATATTACCCTGTAGGCATAATACAAACAACAGACAAAATGTGAGTTGCAACAATCAAGCAATCAAAATCGCATTTTGAACAATATAGGAAATCAACACCCAAACAAAATAGTATGAACAAGAAACTGCTATTCCTTTCATGATACAAGGAATTTTTGCCTCCATAAATTAGTGATTACTTGATATGAAGTAAAATTTAAGGGTACAACAGACACCACCTCCTCATAATTCAAGAACCAAACCATCAAGAAGGCTATGTTGAAATCTAATCACCACATCCAAATAGGTATTTCTCTAGTCTCAACAAGTGACACAAGAAAATTTTTGTATCTAATGAATACCTTTGCCTACATTTAGTACAAGGTTTTGTTTTTATCTTGTAAACATATATATATATATCCAAACATGCATACACAGAGCACGTATATGCATTTTGAAGTTCCCTAAAAATTATAAGTAGATTTTGTAGGTACGTGGTTGTGACTAATTCTTGTCTTGGCTTGTAGTTCTATGTTAGCCAAGGGTGTACCTTTTCCAAAACTTAATAGGTTATACACGTGGAAGATTTTGAAGGGTGAGAGAGAGAGATAATGAAACTGTAAGAGTTTTGGGTCAAAATGGCCCATTTTTGAAACTTAATGTTGAAAATGGGCACATTTTGAAACTATTGTTCAAAATGGCCTCTTTGATGCCACGTAGGCGCCACATCATTCAAAAATATTTTTTTTTTCGTCATTATAGTGAAAGCCGCAGTTGGGAAACGCGGCTTCATTTTTGCACTAAAGCCGCAGTTGGCAAATGCGGCTTCATTTTTGTACTAAAGCCGCATTTGCCAAACGCGGCTTCATTTTTTAACTAAAGCCGCGGTTGGCAACCGCGGCTTTAGTTCATTTTTATTTAAATTTAAAATTTAATTAAAAAATTATTAAATTACAATTTATGAATGAAATTTAAAAATATACTTAAATAATAAATTATTTATATGTAAATTTAAAATTCTAGTATTACTTCAACAAACATAAATTGATAAATAGAAGATATTATAAATGAATGTTTTATTTATTAATAAATTAATAATTTTAAAATAATAAATTTATATAACATATAAATAATATATAAAATTGTATAATTTATTAATTTAAGATATTTAATTTGTTAATTTTTAAGATATTAATTTATTTATATTATGATAAATTTATCTTTATCGAAATAATAGTATAGTAGTTAATAACTGAGATTTCAATTATAATATTTTTTTTTACTTTCCAATTTAATTAAAAACTATTAAATCACAATTTATGATTGAAATTTAAAAAATATACTTAAATAAAAAATTATTTATATTTAAACTTAAAATAATAATTTTTAACTACTATACTATTATTCATTTATAATATCTTCTATTTATCAATTTATGTTTATTGAAGTAATACTAGAATTTTAAATTTAAATATAAATAATTTATTATTTAAGTATATTTTTAAATTTCATTTATAAATTGTAATTTAATAATTTTTTAATTAAATTTTAAATTTAAATAAAAATGAACTAAAGCCGCGGTTGCCAACCGCGGCTTTAGTTAAAAAATGAAGCCGCTTTTGGCAAATGCGGCTTTAGTACAAAAATGAAGCCGCGTTTGCCAACTGCGGCTTTAGTACAAAAATGAAGCCGCATTTCCCAACTGCGGCTTTAATGCAAAAATGAAGCCGCGTTTCCCAACTGCGGCTTTCACTATAATGACGAAAAAAAAATATTTTTTAATAATGTGGCTGGTGCCTACGTGGCATCAAAGAGGCCATTTTGAACAATAGTTTCAAAATGTGCCCATTTTCAACATTAAGTTTCAAAAATGGGCCATTTTGACCCAAAACTCAAACTGTAAGGTTATAGGTACAAGACTACCATCATAAAGCTTAATAGTAGCAAAAGTAGCAGATGTTATAGAAGAAAAAAATGGTACAGAAATCATCTGGCTCAGACTCACAGTTGACGAGTTCAGCTACATGGAAAAGAGATCAATTTAACCGAGTTTTTAAACATCTTATTTCTATAATCTTTCTTCAAAATGACGTATCTCATTATAGTTTTGTTGTTCCAAGTGGAAATTACAAAATGTGAATGGCCGAAGTCATCCAATCAAACTTACATGCTAAATAGATCCCATTAAAAACGGTAGGTCTTCATCCCATTATTTTGACGCTGACATGAATTGCTTCTAGAAATCAAACACGATGGCGCAAGCAAAACTTAGCCCGAGGGGCAATGTGAATTTTCCCCCTTCACCCCAGTCAAGAAGTCATGATGTAAACATTGATTTTCTGAACTCTGGTAGCACCATGCACTTGTATTCTCCATTGTAAATATCCGATCAGGAAACAGAGCACATAAACCATATCTTAAAACTCATGGATAGGACAGTTGGTTTCTTTGTTTTGGCTTTGCTATTAACTTGCTATCCATCTTCATCTGACACGTATGATACTCTGAGCGAAGGCTCATCTCTTTCCGTGGAGAAATCAAGTGACGTTCTCATTTCAGCAAATGGTATATTCTCTGCTGGGTTTTACCAGGTCGGCAACAACACTTTCTGCTTCGCCATATGGTTCACAAAATCATTGGGTGCAACCACAGTTTGGATGGCGAACCGTGACCAACCGATCAACGGTAGAGGCTCCAAGCTTTCTTTGTTGAGGAATGGCAATCTCCTCTTAACTGATGCTGGTAAAATCATGGTTTGGATGACCAACACCGTTTCAACCTCCTCTGTGAGATTACAGCTCCTTAACACCGGCAATCTTGTACTGTATGCTTGGGAGAAGACGGTGATTTGGCAGAGCTTTGACTCACCCACAGATACTCTTCTTCCTCACCAGATACTGACCAAAGATACCAGCCTTATCTCATCAAGAAGCCAAAGCAACTATTCTTCTGGTTTTTATAAGCTATTTTTTGACAGTGATAACGTCATCCGCCTTCTCTTCAATGGTACTGAGGTTTCCAGCATCTACTGGCCAGACCCAAGCCTGGTGACCTGGGATGCTGGAAGGAGCACATTCAACGACAGTCGAATCGCAGTATTCGATTCTTTGGGTTATTATAGAGCATCAGATGATTTGGAATTTCGGTCAGCGGATTTTGGGGCGGGGCCTCAGAGAAGATTGGCCCTCGATTTCGATGGCAATCTTAGAATGTATAGTCTAGAAGAAACGAGAGGAACCTGGTCGGTTTCATGGCAGGCTATCTCCCAACCATGCCAGATTCATGGCATCTGCGGACCCAACAGTCTCTGCAGTTACACCCGTGCTTATGGCAGAGGATGCTCTTGCATGCCTGGATTCAAGATTGTAAATTCAACTGACTGGTCTTATGGGTGCGCACCAGAAACTGATATCGCTTGTAACCAAACTGAGGTGGGCTTCTTCCCACTCCCTCATGTTCAACTCTACGGCTATGACTATGGTCACTACCCCAATTACACCTATGAAAGCTGTGAAAATCTATGCTTACAGTTGTGCAAATGCAAGGCCTTCCTGCTAAATTTTAGCGACGGCCTTTACGATTGTTACCCAAAGACCCTCTTGCTTAATGGATTCAGTTCGCCAAATTATCCTGGAACCATGTATCTAAAACTGCCTAAAGCTAGTCTCTTTCCCAGATATGATCCTCTTGAAGAATTCACCATAAATTGTTCAGGCAACACTCGTTATATACAGCTAGATACAACATATCGCAAGGGCCATGAAAATGGGTCATTGAAGTTTTTGCTATGGTTTGCCGTCGTACTGGGAGTTCTAGAGACGGCAATTGTCTTGCTGGTATGGCTTTTCTTAGTTAGGGTACACCATGATCCAGTCTCAACCATGCAAGGCTACATCCTCGCTGCAAACGGGTTTAAAAGAGTCAGTTATGCAGAGTTGAAGAAGGCCACGCGAGGTTTCACCCAAGAGATTGGAAGAGGAGGTGGAGGAGTGGTATATAAAGGTGTATTGCTTGATCCTCGAGTGGCAGCAATCAAGCGCCTCAAAGAAGCCAATCAAGGAGAAGCAGAATTTCTAGCAGAAGTGAGCACCATTGGAAGGCTTAATCACATGAACTTAATAGAGACGTGGGGATATTGCATAGAGGGGAAGCACCGGCTTTTAGTGTATGAGTACATGGAACATGGATCCTTGGCACAAAAGCTATCTTCCAATACTCTTGATTGGGAGAAGAGGTTCCAAATAGCGCTTGGCACGGCCAGAGGCCTAGCTTATTTACACGAAGAATGCTTGGAGTGGGTTCTGCACTGTGACGTCAAGCCTCAGAACATACTCTTGGACTCTAATTACCAGCCAAAAGTGGCCGATTTTGGGATGTCGAAACTGCGTAACAGAGGAGGGCTTGACAATTCAAGTTTCTCGAGGGTCAGAGGAACCAGAGGATACATGGCTCCTGAATGGGTATTCAACCTTCCCATAACCTCCAAGGTAGACGTTTATAGCTATGGAATCGTGGTTTTGGAGATGGTGACAGGGAAGAGCCCAACTGCTATCTCCGATACTGATGCCCAAGGAGAGACAGAGCAGCGTGGGTTGATTAAATGGGTGAGGGATCGAATGAATGGGATTGGTGCCAGGGGGTCGTGGATTGAAGACATCCTGGACCCTGTGATGCAAGGCGAATGCGACATGCGCCAGATGGAAATTCTGATTGGAGTTGCCTTGGAATGTGTGGAGGAAGACAGGGACTCAAGACCCACGATGAGCCCGGTAGTTGAGAAGCTTATGTGCCCGGAGGAGAGGGCGGAGCAGGATGGCTACCTCTTCATGTCCTGAAACATTGGTACAGAGGTTTTAGTCAATACATGTTTCAAGAAATAAAATAGGTAAGAAATGAATTGAAGGTAAAATTAGATGAAGTGAAAAACGAAACGGTTCAGTATGAGAAGTTGGTAAAAGTATTTGATTTCTATTATTTAGTTTTATAAAGAAGAGAAAAGAAAAATGCTAAATTTAAATATGATATTCTAATGTATCTATCTTTTAATAAATGTTGCTTTTCCTCTTTATCTTTCTTTTGGGAAATTATAAAATTCCTACTCAAATCAATATATCACCACCACCTTGGCGGAAAAAATCTGTCCTTAATCCATTCAAGTGTTTTTTTATGGTTTATTTATTTCGATTAAATTCAACCACAATGGTTATTTTTCTCGTAACTACTTCATTTGGAAATTAAAATTTCCTAAAATAAAAGATTTTATAAAAGAGTAGAGTTAATGTTGTCCACAGTTGCAATGAAGACATTTAAGTGGTGTTTTTTAAACTTAATTCCAAATTGAACTTAAAATTAAATAGTATTTAATAATATTAATTATTAAGTTATTTATTTTTAAAATATTTTATTTTTATTAAGTAAAGAAAAATCAATAGATTATTTTTAATATTTTAAAATATATATTTTTCTTTTTAAATTTAGTAAAAATATTTAAAAAATAAATCATAAGTGACAAAAGGTTTAAAAAAACAATTAGAAATATGAAATTAAATTATTTTAAGTAGAAAGTTTAAAAAAAGAATTGATACTTTAATTTTTTAACATTATATGACGAAAAAACACTTGTTCATCTTTTTCTTTTAGGACAATAATTATAAAGCTAGAATTTTTAGGGGATGGGCCATTAGGCTTTTGGGATATGTCTTGGTGTCATTTTTTGTTCTTCTCTTTCTTTAGGTTCCTCCAGTTCTGGTCATCAGGTACTTCACTTAGTAAAATCAAATTTTGAATTACAAATTTTTATTACATAAATAAATTATTAATAAATATTAATTTAAATAAATACAAAAAATGAGCAGTTAGGCATTCTATTATGTCAATTCGCCCTTTCATACTTATATTTAGAAGTATAATTACAAAATAAATGGTGAATTGAATTTTCAATATCATACCTCAAACTTTCCACTAATATCTTATATACATGCAGACACATGAAGGGATGATAATGAGACAAGTTTAGAATAGATAGCCCACATTCCAACCTTGTCCAGTCAAAAAAGTTAAATGTGGCACGACATGAGAAATTCTCGTACTTATCCCGCTCTACCTCGTTTAAGCTTTTTTAATTTTTTTTTTTAAAATTGTTTAATTACATTAAAATAAATACATTTTATACATAATTAGAGTATTATAATTTTTTATTACTTATTTTATTAAAAAGAATTTTATTATTATTATTATTATTAAAATATATATTAAAAACCAAAAAAAAAAAAATTAAATTAATTTTTAAAATTAATTTTATATATAATTGGGGAAGGACAATACACAAACTCGTTTATTTAAATTTCAAACTCATTCTATTAGAAGTGGGATGTACGAGTACCTAAAAAAAATCACCCTATTGCCATCACACAACCCATTATCATCACATGAAGTCTTTAAATTTAATGGCCATAAAAGCAAAATAAGAAGGTCATATACATAACACTTTGTTTGATATTAAATTTAAGTCGATATTTGATAGAACAATTGTGTTTTGGACCCAATTGGAACAAAAAATTAAGATTTGGTTCATAAAAGTTGCATAATTGATGAGAATGATATAAAATGTGAAGAGACCAATATACCCTTCAAAACTATTTTGAGTATTTTACACCACAGTGTTTTATAAACTTTTTGATCTTATTTTTTTTAATAATTATTTTAAAATTTTATTATTTTTAGAAAACTATTTTTTTAAAATATATTCTTAAAATATATCATTTAAAAAAAATAATTTTGACATATTTTTAGTTATTTTTTACATACATAATTTTAAATATATATATATATATTCCAAGATGTTTGATTTTTAAATAATAATAATAATAATTTATTTTTATTTTTTTAGAAAATGGTACTTTTTTTTCCAAATCACTAAATTAAATTAAATTTTATTGAGGTTTAAATAATGAATAAAATTTAAATTAATTTTTTTCTACTTTTTTTTTCATAGTCAATAAAGGTCATTTTTGAAAAAATAAAGAATTCATATAATTCTTCTCAATTTTCACACTTTCTCTAGGTTTTGGGCTTAAATTGTGAACTTATATGGACCAAAGCTTAAGTTTTGGGTCCAATTAGGTCCAAAACACAATTGTCCTGATATTTTAAGTACAAAATGATAAAAGATGTTTCATTTCTATTTATGATCAACTTTGAGGAATAATGATTTTAGAGTAGACTTACTTAGGATTTTTAGAATTATTATTAAGGACAATTGTGTTTTTGGATCCAGGGTCTTGCATAATTGATGGAAAGAATATAAAATGTGAAGAGACTAATATGTCCTTCAAAACTATTTTCAGTATTTTTTACCACAATATTTGACAAACTTTTTTATCTTATTTTTTTTAATAATTATTCTGAAAATTTATTATTTTAAAAAAACAAAATTTAAAAAAATATATATATATTCTAAAAATATATCATTTAAAAAAAATTGACATATTTTTAGTTATTTTCTACATACATAATTTTAAAAATATATATTTTTCAAGATGTTTGATTTTTAAATAATAATAATAATAATTTATTTTATTTTTTTTGGAAAAAAGTGTATTTTTTTCCAAATCATTAAATTAAATTAAATTTTATTGAGGTTGACAAAATGAATAAAATTTAAATTAATGTTTTTTTACTCTTTTTTTTTCATAGTCAATAAATGTCATTTTTGAAAAGATAAAAAACTCATATCTATCTTCTCAATTTTTACTCTTTCTCTAGTTTTTAGGCTTAAATAGTGAACTTATATGGATCAAAACTTAATTTTTGGGTTCAACTAGGTCCAAAATACAATTGTCCTATTGTAGACCCCTTTTATGAGCGGGGGGAGAGTTTTGGCTCTTCTTTGGCATTTCTTTTTAAAACAAGGGGACCCCTTTTCTCCAAAAGGGGACCAACTGTAGAGAGAAAAAAAAGGGCAGGGATGGCCATAATTTGAGGGGCCATGCCTGCTGATGAGGACACAGAAAAGTGGGTGAGAGAGACAGGAGGGTTTTGGGAGGTTAGGAAGAAGCTGAGGGGAGGGCGGAGGATTTGTCGGGGGGGAAAGAAAAGAGAAAGGAGGAGAAGAGAGAGGTATGATATTTACCATGGCTCTTGGACTCACTTGATGTATATGATCTTTTTTTTCTTTTTTTTTTCTCTTAATAGTTTCGAGTAAATATCATTCGAGCATATGTTTTGTTTCATGGTTCATAGTTATGGTTTAGATGCTGCTATCTCTTTCGTTTTTTTTTTTTTTTTTTTTTTTTAGAGCAATGAAGCTCTGTTTTAACCTTCTCCTCATGGCCATTACCATGCTCATCATCCACCCCCAATACCCACACTGTCATGCACCAATATACCATCTCCCCTTTATCACCACCCCACATTCCATGCATGGCGGCCACCCTCACCCATCTTCCCCATCACTTCTTCCCTTTCCAGCCGCCATGGCGGCAACATCTCTTGGATGCCACGGGACTGCCACCACTACCCATCTCTCCATGGTGCCGCCGACGTTGGGAGCCTCTCTCTGAAGAGGATATCCAGGCGGAGGGGAAAGTTGAAGGAGATGATGCCTTGGGCTTGCCCATGATGAGAATTGATTTGGGCTTAAGTTAAGCACCCAGCCCAAGTTGATGTTAAGATGATGTCTTGGGCTTGCCCATGATGAGAATTGATTTGGGCTTAAGTTAAAGCACCCGGCCCAAGTTGATGTTAAGATGATGCCTTGGGCTTGCCCATGATGAGAATTGATTTGGGCTTAAGTTAAAGCACCCGACCCAAGGTGATGTTGAGAATGGGTGCCTTGGGCTTGCCCATGTTGGCCTTGAACTTGGGTTTAAGTTGGAACCCAGACCCAAGCTCTTGGTGACGGTTTTGGGCTTGAGTTGGAGCCCAACCCAGGCATGTTGATGAAAGGCCCCATGCCCCCTATGCTAGCCACCCTCATTGGCCCATGCCCACATCCATTTAGCCCATTAGGTTGCCCAAATCCAAATAATTCTCTTAAAAACCTCTAATATCCATAATTAATTAATTCAATCATTCCCTCTTATTTGTTATCTTATTCTATTTCTACCAATTTATTTAACTCATCTTAAAGACAATTAAAAAATAAATTATTATTGTTAATTATATTTTTTATCTTGAAATTTATACTATTCAATTTCACTAGTTTAAACATTATGATTGTTAATTATTATTATTACTTCGTACGCATCTATTTATCATCTTTTAAAATCTCACTCATTAAAGTTAAATTCTAATCCTTCAAAAACCCCATATCTTAATTTAATTTTTCAATAATTAGTTTAAATCTCATTTTCATCAATTAGGACTATTATCGTATACTTATCTAGCTATTTAAAATCTAAATCTTTCAAGGAAATCCTGCGTCTTAATTTAATTCTTCAATAATTAGTTCAAATCTCATTTTCATCCTTTAGAATTATTTGTCCCATATTTATATAGCTATCTAAAATCTAAATCTTTCAAGGAAACCATGTCTTAATTTAATTCTTCAATAATTAGTTCAAATCTCATCTTCATCTATTAGAATTATTATCTCATATTCATCTAGTTATTTAAAATCTAATTCTTCAAAAACCTCATGTCTTAATTTAATTTTTCAATCCTAAAAATTCTACAATTCGTTTCAATGTTATCCTCATCATTTAGAATCATTATCCCATATCTATTTAAAGTCAAATCTTTCGAAAACCCCATGTCCTAATTTAACTTTCAATCCCAGAAATTCCATTATCCGCCTAAATGTTATTTTCAGTAGTTAGAATTATTATCCCCTATCTATTTATTTATTTAAGGTCCAACTCTTCAAAAATTCAACGTCCTAATTTAATTTTTAATCCTAAAAATTCCACTACTTACTTTCTATTCGTTTAAAATATTGTTTCCATTAAGTAGCATTATTATTCCATATTATCTATTTAATCTAATCGTTAAAGTTCAATTCATCAGAACCCGACTTCCAAATCTAATTTCCAACCTCAAAAGCTCTGTCGTCCATATATCGCCGTTTAATGATTATTCTCGTTATTAATGATATCCCATCCACTCGCTTATTCAGTTATTCATATACCAAAGATCTCATCTCTAAATAAATTCTTAAGTTTTCAATCTTTAAATTCACATCTTCAAATCTCTAAAATTCCATCTTTCGCAATTATTTACCTAAACTTTGTTACTTCACCATCGTTATTATTTCATCCCTTTACTTATTCACTCATCCACTTATCCCCTCATTTAAAATCCCGAACTCTCAAATCATTTTCAAAGTTTCCAACCTCGTTCAAATTTAATTTCTAAAAATTCTCATTCCCGCATTTAATTCCTGAATGTCCGATCTTCAAATAAACTCTAAAATCCCAATTTTCTTTAAATAACTTTCGAGACTCCAATTTTTCAAATGAATTTCAAAAATCCGATTTTCTCTCAAATAGCTTAATTCCATTCTGGTCTTCAAACAATCTTCTACTCCTCTTGTTTTTAATAAGCATGAACGAATTTTTCGTAATTCCAAACAGTGGAATTTATGGGATTAATTCATGTAAAATAAATGGGTTTTGGTTGGGGCCCCACATATGTGATTGATCGATTGATTGACTAATAGATCGATTTGATTATGATACATGATTGATTTATCCTGCTTTCTGACATGCATGCTAGAAATTATTCCTAAATTGTGCACTAACCCCTCTATTGATAGCGCATGGCGGATCGTTGCCTAGGTATGAACCCATTTTCCCTCTAATCGCTGTTTATGCATGTTCCGATTCTCACATGTGCATGATCACTCTGAGTATTCATTGATTCCCTCATCAATTGCCATGATTGCTTCATTTTATTAGTAGAGACCCGACTTTAGGGACTTAGAAAGATGCTACGGTCTTTATCGTACCTTCCCGATAAGTAACCTGACCCCCGAACCCGATCCGGTTTTTCATAGACCATATTTTCCAAAATAAGGAGTCACACTTAGGGTTTTTCTTTCTTATTTTGTTTACCCTTTAAAAATAAAACAAAAATAAGTGGCGACTCCAAGTCTTTTTTTTCTAAAAATCAAATTTTATCAAATAAAACAAAAAGCGAGTTTCGTCATCGAGTGGGAACGCATCCAACGAAATGCGGGGTCCACACCTATATTTGATTACGAGAAAATATAAATAAAAGAAAAGAGGGAGAAAAAGTGAAAAGAAAAAAAAAATCTATGGAAAAAAATATAAAAAATAAAATCAATATAAAAAAATAATAATAACATCAATACTTCATACAATAAAAATTTTGGTATTACTTAAAACGAATTTTAAAAAATTGGGTGAAGCAACCATTGCTTCCCATGGCCCATTGGCCTTTCAACTCAATGAAATCGGCCTTCAACAATTGAATAATACAAACGGTTAGCAGCAAGTGGATTCGGGAGATTCATGGCCAACAACTTGGCAGATCTGCAGCCATCCATGCTCCAAAGCCGACCACCTGAGATAGAGCGAAGGCATCAAGCCGAAAATCTTGACTCTGGTAGAGCCAAGAGGAGAGCCACACCGGACAGTTTTTTCTAGAGACGTTCATAGTGGGAAGCGTTGGAAGCAGAGAACGATGAAAATAGGTAAAGAAGAAGTTCAGTGATGTGGAAGATGACGCCAGAATCCATGTCATATACTATAAAATTAAATTTAAATTTTATAAAAATGTATTTATTCCTCATTCATTTTGTTCCTGTTTGTACATAATATACAATGCTTGTAAACGGATTATATAAAACATTTATATTAATTTTATACTAATTATTGAAGGTATGTCAAATGAATGAAAATAAATATAAATTTAAAATTAATAAATTATTTTTATAAAATTTTACTTGTCTTTCTTGTGTTAGATTAAATAATTTAAAAATATATTTTTGTTTCTTTCCAATCAACATGTTTATGAAAAGACACTTACAAAAAATTAGAGATTAAAATATTTTTAATAATAAATTTCCAAAAAGAGGTCTTAAGTTGAAAAAAAAATGAAATACTTGAAAATAAACATTTGCAGGGTGGCTCATTCATTTGATTTTCCATCTATGCTTGGTCAATAAGATGACATTTTTGTCCATCTACATTAGATTGAATTACACGACAATTTTACATCTTTCAAAGATTTTGACTCCATAATGTATGTGTGCCCCACGATTTTCCATTTCCCTTTTACATTCATCAAATTTTTCCGAGCAATGACCATCCAAAGGTAATTAAAATAAAAAAATAAAAAAATGTGAAGGAAGGTTGAAGTGACAGTGTGACGCAGAGCTATTTATAATAGCTGTCTAAAAAGTTAAAGCCTATGACATTTAAACTAATTCATTCACTAACACACAAAGCAAAAGGAATTGATTTATATTTTGAAAATTTTAAAGTCACATTAGAATAGATTCAATGAGAAATTATATGATATCAACTAAAGCTAAAACCATTTATACCTTTCATATATGTATACCACATATATAAGAATTTGTTCTATGATGAAGAGAAAAACTTCTCCTGCTACAAATTATGTGAGGATAAAATAGATCAAATTCAACAAATTTTAAAAAGGATTTTATAAAATATAATAGTTAATATTGCAAAAAAAAAAAGGAGTTTAATAAGATAAGAGCACCAAGGAGAGATATTGGGAATAAAATTACTCTGTTTTTTTACAAATATCATAAATGGGCGGAGAAGCCACTTCACTTGGGCCCCATACGAGGCATTGATTTATTAATAGTGATGATTGTTTCCACGTTCAGGGCGGAGAAGCGTCTCGACCACCTGACTCATGGTGGGTCTTTCATCCTTGTCCAATTCCACACATTGCAGAGCCACTGCTACTAGAATTTCCATCTCACCCATGTCATATTGGCTTTCCATCGACGGGTCTAGGATTTCTTCAATCCACGAAGCATCTGCAGTTGCACTATTCATCTTCCCTTTCACCCATGCCACCAAACTCTGACGTTCCCCTATGCCATCTGTACCGTGGATGGCATTTGCAACACTTCTTAGGCCGGTAATCATCTCCAGAACCACAATACCATAGCTATAAACGTCTATTTTGGAGGTGATGGGGAGGTTCAAAACCCATTCTGGAGCCATGTAACCTCTCGTTCCTCTGATCCTCGACAATCTCGAATTGTTGATTCCTCCTCTGTTCTGTAACTTTGACAGGCCGAAGTCTGCCACCTTTGGCTGATAATTAGAGTCTAGGAGTATGTTTTGAGGCTTCACATCGCAGTGTAGAACCCACTCCAAGCACTCTTCGTGTAAATAAGCCAGGCCTTTTGCTGTGCCCACCGCAATATCGAACCTCTTCTGCCAATCAAGTGTATTGGAAGTGAGGTTTTGTGCTAGTGATCCATGCTCCATGTATTCATAAACCAAGAGCCTGTGCTTCCCCTCAAAGCAATAACCCCACATCTCTATCAAGTTCATGTGGTTAAGCCTCCCAATAGTACTTACTTCTGCCAAGAATTCAGATTCTCCTTGGTTAGCTCCACTGAGCTGCTTGATGGCTGCCACTCGGTGGTCTGATAAGACACCTTTATATACAACCCCACCTCCTCCTCTGCCAATCTCCTCACTGAAACCCCGTGTTGCTTTCTTCAGCTCAATATAGGTGAATTTTCTGAATCCCGTGGCAGCTAAAATGTAGCCTGGCGGATCTGTACTGGTGTTTTGCTGGGCCTTCATCAAGAAACACCACACCATACTGATGCAAATCATCTCAACTGCTCCAATTGCGCACGTAAACCAGAGGATGAACTTTAACACTTCATTTTCGCGGGCTTTTGCATAAGGTCTTACTAGCTGCTCTGAGCGGTTGCCTGAGCAATCTAACATGAATTCCTTAACCGGTTTTTCATAGGAAAGAAGACTAGCTTTAGGCAATTTTAGATATATATGTCCTACAAAACTAGGCGAGCGGTATCCGTTGAGCAACAGCCTCTTAGGATAACATTTATAAACATCCGAATTATGGCTGTATTGATATCCTATGCAGCCACATATTTCCAAGCACAGTTTTTCACACATCTGTAAGGTGTAATTGGGGTAATAGCCATAATCATAGCCGTAGAACTCAACGTGTGGGAGTCGGAGGAAACCAACCTTCTGTGAGTCGCAAGAAAGATTGAATTTTGGTATGCATCCATAAGTTCGGTCAGTGCGATTTTTCATCTCGTATCCAGGTATGCAAGAGCATCTCCTTCCACTCCCAGAACCAGGCACATAGGTACAAATACTGTTGGGTCCGCATATTCCATGAATGTTGCATTGTAGCGTGATGGCTTGCCAAGTAACAACCCACTTATTTCTCCCTTCCTCAAAACTGTATAATCGTAAGTTGCCATCAATATCCAGGGTCAATCTTCTTTGGACTCTCTCACCAAAATCCGAGGACTGAAACTTAAAATCGTCGGATGAAGAAAAATAGCCAAAGTTATCTAGTAATGCAGTTCTGCTGCAGTTGTGTGCCGATCTTTCCGGCTGCCGGCTTACAAGCCACGATGGGGGCCAGTAAATGCTTGAAGCGTTCGGCCCATCGAAGACAAGACTGAGGACGTTATTGTTGTCAAAATAGAGATAATAAAACCCTGAGAAAAAGTTGGTTTTGGTTCTTGAAGAGAAAAGTCTCGTATTTGTGGTGAGTGGTTGGTGAGGGAGAAGGGTATCTGTTGGTGAATCGAAACTTTGCCATTGAATAACACCATCCAAGGTACGCAGCACAAGGTTACCAGTGTTGAAGAGGTGTAATTGCACCGGAGAAATCCCAACCCTCTTTATGGTCCAAACTATGAACCGCCCAGCATCTGTTAAGATAAGATCACCACTTTCTAGAAGGGAAAGCTTTGAGAAATTCCCGTTAACTGGTTGGTTTCGGTTTGCCATCCAAACAGCGGTATGTTTGCCGTCGTAGGATGGTTTGGTGAACCATATGGCAAGACAATAAGCATTATCACCGACGGGGTAGAAGCCAGCTGAGAAGATTCCACTTTGTGAAATCAAAACTTGTTCAGGCTTCCCAACTGAGAGGGATGAGCCTTGACTCAAACTGTCGAGGGTGGACGATGGAAGTGGAGAAGATAGAAGCAGAGTGAGAAGAAGCAAAAGAACTGGCGCATCCATGTGATCTATGAAATTGGATCAGTTGAAAAGGCCGTAGGGCTAAGCTTGAATCAAATTCAGGTAAGGAACACACAAATAATACTAATATTTATGGAAAAGACAAAGTTGCTCGACTTGTGCGGAGGGTAGAAATTCCCATGGGAAGATGAAAGCTAGAATGCCCCAGGTTCCAAGCTGCAGCCTCGTGTTTTGAAAACGACCCAGCTTCCACAGATAAGGTTAAAAGTTTCCGTCCACTTCAATAATTGTGCACTTTCCCTTCAACAGCGGGTCAGATTTTGTCTCCTCAACACTCACCTGCCTTTGCTGGAAATTAATTGTATGGAGAATTACCGAATAGGGTAGGCCCAAAAAACTAATTATTATCAATGCTCACTCCTTTATAGATAATTTTACCTATAATATGTTTTTTATATTATTTATAAATAAATTGAGATTGTATGGAGTCCATGCATGATAATAAGTAATCAACAGTACATTTTTCAACTTGAAAAAATTATTATTGACCTTTGAACAATCAAATAACTATTTAAAAATTTGCTATATTTTGTAAAGAACCTTATAAAAAAAATAATTTTCATTATCTCATAAATAAAAACCATATTCTAAAGTTATTATATTATTTTATATATAAAACATACAATTAAAAACTTTGTTATCATAATATAATGAATAATTATTTTTTACGAGCACTCATCAATTGAATAATATGTAAATATTCAATTGATTAACACATACCTAAATAGAATAACTCACAATTATTCATTGGATAATATAACACGTGAAAAAATTAAATAAAAATAAATTAAATTATGTTGTAATATATTGTAATGATAACACATATTTATATTGTAAGTATAATGTATTTATGTCATATCTATATTTTATTACAAAAGCAATAATTTTTATTTAGTGTTTTGAAATTATATAAACTATGAGTCTCGTGCATTCAAATTAGTATTTCATTTGGTTTCAGAAATTATTTATGATATAGGTATGTTATAAAATATGGTATGATCTTACAAAATTATCATTTTTATAAAAAATTTCAAAAATTTCCTAATTAGGTTTTATTGTAATATAAATGTATTTATATGGTAATTATAACATATTTTTGTTGTACCTATATTTTATAATAAAAGTAATAATCTTGATGATCACCTTTTATAACTTACTAATATTCAACATATCAAATATATTAACATCATCCACTCGATGCATTGAGAAAAAAAAATTATATGAAAATTAAAAATAAAATAAAAAACACTACAAAGGAAAAAAAATCATATAAATTTTTTAAAATTATTTTATTATAAAAATAAAAAATGATCAAACCTTCTCTATCATTTTCTTATTCTTTTTAAAGAATCTGAATGAAAAATTAAACATTTTATCTTCCTTGAATTTAAAACAAAAACATAATTTATCAATTTAAAATTATAATAAATATATTTTTATTATATAATTATAAACTTATTTTTTTCTTAATAAAATTAAAAATTACAATAAAAATAAAAAATGTAAAAAAAACAATAAATGATATTTTGAAAATATTTTTTAAAAGTATTTTTGTTTTAAATAGTAAATTTAAATAACAAATTATATATAATTGTAAGGGTTAAACCCAAAATTTTGATTTAAAATGTGAATATTAATAATTACAATAAATATGGGACCCATGTACCATAATTGTATCGACAAATCAAGTGAAGTGCTTTAAATGCTTTGAATTTTAAAAGTTTTAGTCAAATGACAGTTTTGGTATATTAAGCCTATTAAAATCTTCCTCAAGAATTATTAGAAGAGACCACAATTTCTAGTAATTGTTTTACCAAGCCCATCCTGTTGGGTAATTCTCCTTTAATTGTATGGGAAGGTTCCTATGGGTCAAGATTACATGAGTTTCACAAAGATACAAACTTTACACCATTGTTTGTATTTTATGTTTGGTTTATGAAATTTAGAGAGAAAAAAAATAGGGAGTGGAGTGCTATGTGACGCATTTGGAAAAAAAAAGGAAAGAAAGGTTAAAAGGAAATAAAAATAAATTTTAAATTAATAAATTATTTTTATATATAGATAAAATTATTTTATTTAGTATATTGTTTCTCTATTTATATACCTTTTTAAGTATCATGTAAAAGTAAAAAAAAATTTAAAGCTGATAAATTATTTTATATGCTATCTTAAACTCATTTAAGTTAATATATTATTTTTTATATAAATATCAAATAATTTAAAAATATACAAGTTTTTAATTAATTTTAATTATATCTTATTTTTTATTTTTATACTAAAATAAGATATTAAAATCCTATTTTTCTTAATATTCTTTTTGTCGAGACCCAATACTTTAAGAGTTTCTCGCGCTTCATTTTTTGCACCGTTTCCTTTGGTTCTTCAAGGGCTTCGTCGATTCAGTGGTCTAAAAGAGATGTTTGGTGCTATTTTTGTCTTATAGAACTATCATTGATACAAATTTGCGAGTCTAAGACGCATTTGGAGGTTAGGGTTTCAGTTTTTGGGCATCTACTCTCTCCACCCGAGCTCCATTTCATTTTTATCGGATTCTCTTGGACTCTCATGGCTCTTAAACGAGAGTTAACTGCAGTTAGGGCTCAGGGCAAGTGCCTAGCTAAGGCATCTCAACCAGAGGCACATCGAAAGACGCATTTTGACACTGCTTTGGAGTTTCAGATTTGGGTTTCTAAATTGAAATAGGAGAAATTTTGGGTTATCATGAGTGAAGAAAGATGAGAGAAAACTTCTAAATGAGAAAAGAAAATATTCAAATTAAGTGGTCGAGTCGAATGTTTTTTTTTTAGAAGTTAAAAATTCAAAATTTAGTGTTTTTTCTTAATTTTAAAGGTCCTGTTGACATAGAGGTTAGGATGATGTTGAGCTAGAGAAACGAATGGGCAATTTGGGCATAAAAGATAGAGCCGACTTAGAATGCACAAAAACAATAATATTTTTTCCTTTAACAGTCAAATTCATATTCCAGCTAATTAGGGTTTGAATATAATATTACTTTCAAATATCTAGCTGGAAATACAAGTTTCCCTTGGAAAAACAACCTAGCTTCCACAAATGAGGTTAAAAGTCTTTGTCCACTTCAATAATTGTGCATTTTCCTTTCAACCGCTAGTCAAATTTTGGCTCTTAAGACACTCTCCCAATGATATGTTGCCACCTTCCTTTGTAGTTATGGGAAGGTTCTCATGGGTCACGATTAAATGAGTTTCACAAAGATACAAACTTGAAAATGGGGAATATAGTGCTATTTGAAGTATTTGGAAAATACAAAAGAAAATATAAGAAAAAAAAGTTAAAGAAAATAAAAATAGATTTTAAATCAATAAATTATTTTTATATTATATGAAGTTTCAAACTCATATAATTTATTTTAATTGTTTTATAAAAAAAATTACCTAATTTGAAAATACATAACCTTTTAATTTTTTTTTTATAATTTTTAATAAAACTAAATATAAGAAAATTATTTTATTTATCATATTTTCCGTATACTAAATTTTTTCCGATCATACCTTAAAAAGTCAAAATTGGAAAAATGGGATATTGGAGGACCCTAAATTGTAATAATAATTATATGTGCACTAAAATGACAAAGACACCCTTTAACCATATTAATAATCAGTAGTTATACCAGCTCCACTCAACCATACCCTAAAAGTCCACGCCAAAATGACTTGAGCGGAGCCAACAGTTGTACCAATATAATCAAAATGAGTTGAAGGTTCTCATGGGTCACGATTACATGAGTTTCACAATGATACAACCTTGAAAATAGGGAATGAAGTGCTATTTGAAGTATTTGAAAAGTATGAAAGAAAATATAAGGAAAAAAAAAGTTAAAAAAATAAAAATAGATTTTAAATTAATAAATTATTTTATATGAAGTTTCAAACTCATTTAACTTATTTTAATTATTTTATAAAAAAAAAATACATAATTTGAAAATACATAACTTTTTAATTATATTTTTTTTACAATTTTTAATAAAATTAAATATAAAAAAATTATTTTATTTATCATATCTTTTCGTATACTAAATTTTTTCCGATAATACCTTGAAAAGTCAAAATTGGAAAAATGGGATATTGGAGGACCCTAAATTGTAATAATAATTATATGTGCACTAAAATGACAAAGACACCCTTTAACCATATTAGTAATTAGTAGTTATACCAGCTCCACTCAACCATACCCTAAAAAGTCCACGCCAAAATGACTTGAGCGGAGCCAACAGTTGTACCAATAATTGTACCAATATAATCAAAATGACTTGAAGGTTCTCATGGGTCACGATTACATGAGTTTCACAAAGATACAAACTTGAAAATAGGGAATGGGGTGCTATTTGAAGTATTTAAAAAATACAAAAAAAAAAATTATATGAAAAAAAGTTAAAGGAAATAAAAATAGATTTTAAATCAATAAATTATTTTTATATCAAATTTCAAACTCATTTAACTTATTTTAATTGTTTTATAAAAAAAATTACCTAATTTAAAAATACATAACTTTTTAATTATATTATATTATATTATTTTTTACAATTTTTAATAAAACTAAATATGAGGAAATTATTTTATTTAGCATATTTTCCTATCCTTGTATACTAAATTTTTTCCTATAATACCTTGAAAAGTCAAAATTGGAAAAATGGGATATTGGAGGACCCTCAATTGTAATAATAATTATATGTGCACTAAAATGACAAAGACATCCTTTAACCATATTAATAATTAGTAGTGATACAAGCTCCACTCAACCATACCCTAAAAGTCCACGCCAAAATGACTTGAGCGGAGTCAACAGTTGTATCAATAATTGTACCAATATAATCAAAATCAGGTTCCATATTTATTGAGATATTATATTCAATAAGTGAGTCTTGAAAGAAAGCAGATGAATAAAATTCTTAGCATTACTTCATCTTGGCCCACGAAGGCGGCGAGAAAACTACTATTAGATAGAATAAGAAAAGGATAAAAGAGAGGGAGTAATACCAACACTATTATTTTAAATTCAATCTTGATTCAATAAAAGAAAATGTTTTACCCCTCGAATCGCAATAATTAAGCGTTTAAAAATTAGGGATAATTCCTTTGAAGTGTTCCTTGGTGAATGGAAAGTCACCCCACAAGTTGTGACCGTCGTTTCCCATTTGATCTTTCCCTGCTTGGGCCAATCAACATCAGACGTCACCTCTAAAATAAAACTCATAAAGGCCACAGACCAGTCAGAGAGTCCCGGTTTCAGTAAATTTCATCACATTCATTGTATTTGGATCCAAACTGTTCACAGGTTAACCTTTGAACAGGCAACTTGGAACAATAAGCTTCTGTATAGTTCAGACTCACAGTTGACGAGTTCAGCTACATGGAAAAGAGATGAATTAAACATCTTATTTCTAGAATCTTTCTTCAAAATGATGTATCTCATAATAATTTTGTTGTTCCAAGTGGAAACTGCAAAATTTGAATGGCCCAAGTCATCCAATCAAAATAGATCTCATTAAAAATAGCGGGTCTTCATCCCATTATTTTGACGTTGACATGACATGCTTTTAGAAACCCTACACGATGGCGCAAGCAAAACTTGGCCAGAGGGGCAATGTGAATTTCCCCCTTCACCCCAGTCAAGGAGTCAATTTATTTTCTAAACTCTGGTAGCACCATACACTTGCATTCTCCATTTCCAATATCTGATCAGGAAACAGAGCACATAAACCATATCCCAAAACTCATGGATAGGACAGTTGGTTTCTTTGTTTTGGCTTTGCTATTAACTTGCTATCCATCTTCATCTGAAACGTATGATACTCTGAGCGAAGGCTCGTCTCTTTCCGTGGAGAAATCAAATGATGTTCTCATTTCAGCAAATGGTATATTCTCTGCTGGGTTTTATCAGGTCGGCAACAACACTTTCTGCTTCGCCATATGGTTCACAAAATCATCGGGTGCAACGACAGTTTGGATGGCGAACCGTGACCAACCGGTCAACGGTAGAGGCTCCAAGCTTTCTTTGTTGAGGAATGGCAATCTCATCTTAACTGATGCTGGTAAAATCATGGTTTGGATGATCAACACCGTTTCAACCTCATCTGCGAGATTACAGCTCCTTAACACCGGCAATCTTGTTCTATATGCTTGGGAGAAGACGGTGATTTGGCAGAGCTTTGACTCACCCACAGATACTCTTCTTCCTCACCAGATACTGACCAAAGATACCAGCCTTATCTCCTCAAGAAGCCAAAGCAACTATTCTTCTGGTTTTTATAAGCTATTTTTTGACAGTGATAACGTCATCCGCCTTCTCTTCAATGGTACTGAGGTTTCCAGCATCTACTGGCCAGACCCAAGCCTGGTGACCTGGGATGCTGGAAGGAGCACATACAACAACAGTCGAATCGCAGTATTCGATTCTTTGGGTTATTATAGAGCATCAGATGATTTGGCATTTCGGTCAGCGGATTTTGGTGCGGGGCCTCAGAGAAGATTGGCCCTCGATTTCGATGGCAATCTTAGAATGTATAGTCTAGAAGAAACGAGAGGAACCTGGTCGGTTTCATGGCAGGCTATCTCCCAACCATGCCAGATTCATGGCATCTGCGGACCCAACAGTCTCTGCAGTTACACCCATGCTTATGGCAGAGGATGCTCTTGCATGCCTGGATTCAAGATTGTAAATTCAACTGACTGGTCTTATGGGTGCGCACCAGAAACTGATATCGCTTGTAACCAAACTGAGGTGGGCTTCTTCCCACTCCCTCATGTTCAACTCTACGGCTATGACTATGGTCACTACCCCAATTACACCTATGAAAGCTGTGAAAATCTATGCTTACAGTCGTGCAAATGCAAGGCCTTCCTGCTAAATTTTAGCGACGGCCTTTACGATTGTTACCCAAAGACCCTCTTGCTTAATGGATTCAGTTCGCCAAATTATCCTGGAACCATGTATCTAAAACTGCCTAAGGCTAGTCTCTTTCCCAGATATGATCCTCTTGAAGAATTCACCATGAATTGTTCAGGCAAACACTCGTTATATACAGCTAGACAGAACATATCGCAAGGGCCATGAAAATGGGTCATTGAAGTTTTTGCTGTGGTTTGCCTACGTACTGGGAGTTCTAGAGGGGGCAACTGTCTTGCTGGTATGGCTTTTCTTATTTAGGGTACACCATGATCCAGTCTCGACCATGCAAGGCTACATCCTCGTTGCAAACGGGTTTAAAAGATTCAGCTATGCAGAGTTGAAGAAGGCCACGCAAGGTTTCACCCAAGAGATTGGAAGAGGAGGTGGAGGAGTGGTATATAAAGGTGTATTGCTTGATCGTCGAGTGGCAGCAATCAAGCGCCTCAAAGAAGCCAATCAAGGAGAAGCAGAATTTCTAGCAGAAGTGAGCACCATTGGAAGGCTTAATCACATGAACTTAATAGAGACGTGGGGATATTGCATAGAGGGGAAGCACCGGCTTTTAGTGTATGAGTACATGGAACATGGATCCTTGGCACAAAAGCTATCTTCCAATACTCTTGATTGGGAGAAGAGGTTCCAAATAGCGCTTGGCACGGCCAGAGGCCTAGCTTATTTACACGAAGAATGCTTGGAGTGGGTTCTGCACTGTGACGTCAAGCCTCAGAACATACTCTTGGACTCTAATTACCAGCCAAAAGTGGCCGATTTTGGGATGTCGAAACTGCGTAACAGAGGAGGGCTTGACAATTCAAGTTTCTCGAGGGTCAGAGGAACCAGAGGATACATGGCTCCTGAATGGGTATTCAACCTTCCCATATCCTCCAAGGTAGACGTTTATAGCTATGGAATCGTGGTTTTGGAGATGGTGACGGGGAAGAGCCCAACTGCTATCCCCGATACTGATGCCCAAGGAGAGACAGAGCAGCGTGGGTTGATTAAATGGGTAAGGGATCGAATGAATGGGATTGGTGCCAGGGGGTCGTGGATTGAAGACATCCTGGACCCTGTGATGCAAGGCGGATGCGACATACGCCAGATGGAAATTCTGATTCGTGTTGCCTTGGAATGTGTGGAGGAAGACAGGGACTCAAGACCCACGATGAGCCAGATAGTTGAGAAGCTTGTGCGCCCGGAGGAGAGGCCGGAGCTGGAAGGCTACCTCACTCTGTCCTGAAACATTGGTACAGGGGTTTTAGTCCGTACATGTTTCAAGAAATAAAATAAGGAAAAAATGAATTGAAGGTAAAATTAGATGAAGTGAAAAACGAAACGGTGCAGTATGAAAAATACTAAATTTGAATATGATATCCTAATGTATCTATTTTTTAATAAATGTTGTTTTTTCCTCTTTATCTTTCTTTTGAGAAATTATGAAATTCTTACTCAAGTCCATATATCACACCATCTTCCCTTGGCATAAAAAAAATTGGTCCTTAATCCATTCAAGTGTTTTTTATTATTTACTTATTTCAATTAAATTTAACGCAATTGTTATTTTTCTCATGTCTACTTTATTTGGAAACTAAAATTTCCTAAAATAAAAAGATTTTATAAAAGAATAGAGTAGATAACGGTGAACGTTGAAATGAAGACATTTAATGTTTGTTTTTTTATTTAATTTTAAATAAAATTAAAATTTAAATAATGATTAATAATATTAAATATTAAATTATTTATTTTTTATATATTTTATTTCTATTAAATAAGTAAAAATAATAATAAATTATTTTTAATATTTAGAAGAAATCATATATTTTTTTATTTAATAAAAAATGTTGAGAAATAAATAATAAGTTAACAAAAGGTTTTAAAAAAAAACCGGAATAAAAAATTAAGAAAGAAAACAATACTTTAGTTTTTTAACATTATATAATAACTCCATGACGTGAGAAAACACTTGCTCGTCTTTTTCTTTTAGGACAATAATTCTAAAGCTAGAATTTTTAGGGGATAGGCCATTAGTGTTTTGGGTTATGTCTTCGTTTCACCCTTTTTTTTTCCTCCCTTTACGTTCCATTTCTGTTTATCGGGTACTTCACTTGAAAAAAATCAAATTTTGAATTACAAATTTTTTATCACATCAATAAATAATTAATAAATACTAATTTAAATAAATACAAAACATGAGCCGTTAGGCCTTCTATTACGTCAATTCGCCTCTTTCCCTGCTAATATTGAGATCCATGATCACAAAAAAAAAATGGTACACTTAAATGAATTAAATTTTCAATATGAGACCTCAGAGACTATCCACTTGTGTCTTATGTACATGACGGCATGCCAAGTCCTTAAATTTGATGCCCATATAAAAGTAATATAACACTTTGTTTGGGAGTAAATTCTAAGCCGTGTTTGTCTATGAAAAAAATACAAAGAAAAGAAAAAGAAAGAGAAAAAGTGATTAAAAAAACAGAAAAGAAAAGTCCATCTTTAATTATGTATGAAAAAGTTGCATGTTAAGCGGTGTGCATATGATATTTTTTTTAGTGAAATAATATCCTCATATATGTTTTTATAAAATTAATATAAAAAAAGGGCAGGAAAATAAAATTAATATAAAAAGATAATAACATCAATACTTTACATAATAAAAAAAAAATTTGTACTACTAAAAACGAGTTTTAAAAAATTAAGTGAAGCAAGCATTGCTCCCCATGGCCCATTGGTCTTTCAACCCAATGAAATTGGTCTTTCACAATTGAATAATACAAACGGTCCATACTCCAAATCTAACCACATAAGATAGAGCAAAGAAGAAGAAGAAAAAGGATCTATGTCATATACTATAAAATTAAATCTAAATTTTATAAAAATGTATTTATTTGTTCATGATCAAAATTATTTGTTTATATTAGTATGATTATTCTTGGGTAAATGAAAAAGATAAAATGTCTTCACAATAATTAACTACATAAAAAGATACTAACTTGTACCATTTGTACAAATGTTTAGTTTGTAGTATTAAAATTTGAAGAAAGTAAATGTGAAATGAGTCCAAGGCTTCACATAATATATATATGTTTCATTAGTGTATTGTAAAATCCAATCAACTATCAAGAAGGAATGTTTACAAATATTATATTTCAGTAATTAAAATTATTTGTTAACATTATTTTTTTTTTCTTATTTGAATTTTATATCAAATCATTACAAAAACATTTTTCTACCTTTTTTGTTAAACAGAAAAATGCTTGATTGATAAAAGAGATGCATCGTCGACATACACTTCTAGGCCCCTATTGTAAATATATTTTAAATATTTTCTTTCAATTTTCTTGTTTGATTCAAATCAAACGAATACATTGATATCACACTTGCACATATATCTAATTTATTTTCTTTTCCTTTAGAAACAATGTATAAGGGGGTGTATACTAGTTATACAAAATATGTATAAAACACTTTATTAAATTTTATACCAATGCACTAGCATACGTTCTTTATGTACATACACCGTCTCATTCATTATGTTAGTGTTTATACCTAATATATAATATATGTAAATTGATTATATATGAAACATTATATTAATTTTATACTAATTATTGAAGGTATGTCAAATAAATAAAAATAAAATAAGAATTTAAAATTAATAAATTGGAATTATAAAAAAATTTGTACCTTTCATTGTTTTAGATTAAATAATTTAAAAATATATAAATAAGAGAAAAAAAAATTATATTTTTAGTATTTTTGTTTCTTTCCCCAAGAGCCAAACATAACCTCAACTGGTTTGGTCAACATGTTTACGAAAAGACACTCATAAAAAGTTAGGGATTCATATATTTTTAATAATAAATTTACAGAAAGAGGTCTTGAGTTGAAAAAATAAAAATAAAAAAATCTAATGAAATACTTTGAAAATAGACCTTTGCTGGGTGGCTCCTTCATTTCACTTTCAATCATTATTTTACATGTCATCCACCATGTCTGATTTGATGTGTTGCCCCATTTCCACCTCCATCTATGCAAGACAGCAAGACCAATAAAATGACATTTTGTCCTTATATGTTATATGGTGACCCACAATTTTCCATTCCCCTTTCACATTCATCAAAATTTCCTAAGCATTGATATCACCGAAAAGGTAATTAAAATAAATGAATGTCACATTCATCATATATGTAGTATACCTTTCATATATGTATACTACATAGAAAAGAATTTGTTCCATGATGAAGAGCGAAACTTCGAAGTGTTACAAATTATGTGAGGGTAAGATAAGAGTACGAGGGAGAGATATTGGGAATAAAATTCTATGTAATATTTATTAGTAAAATCTTTATTTTATATAAAGTTGGGAGGAGGGTAGCAACAATATTGAAGAGATATAAGGGAATAGATGATCATCCATTCTAATTGATTTAATAAGAAGTTCGGTATTTTATAATAATTAAAAAGCTATTTATAAATTATAATTATAAACTTGAATTAAAAAATAATATAAAATTTTGGTAATCAAGTTACCTCTTAAAAAAATACTTTAATACAGTGACATAATATTAAAGATTCTTTTTTAAAAAAAATTAAATAATTTTTTACTTAACATTTGAGAAGGTTGATATTAAAATTTATAACCAAGTTGTATCTTTTAAAAAGACACTTCAATATAATTATATTGTATGTTGTATCAAAAGATTTGGCTTCTCAATTATTCTACCTAAAATTACTCTGTTCTTTTACAAATATCATAAATGGGCAATGTTTTAAAAACCGGACCGGACCGGCCGGTCGGACCGGTTCAACCGTCGACCGGTCACAATTCCGGTCCGATCTGCCCTATTGAACCGTTTAACGATCAAACCGGTCACGAACCGCCTAAACCGGCGGTCGGACCGGTGACCCGGTGGAACCGGACGGTTCTAATCAACAGTTCCACTTAATCACCATTTTAAAGAATTTCTTATATGAAGGCTTGGGCAAAAGCCCATGCTGGGCCTTGTCTCATAATGACAAAGCCCACACCCCAATCTATCATATTATGGGCTTCGTCTTGAGCCCAACAGATGAGGTAATGCATTGCCCCCCTCAATGTGGATAGCTTTTATAGGCATCCTTTGCCTCCTCATTTCACTTGGAATCCGATGTGGGATTGCTAACCAACCTAATTCAATGAAAAAAAAAAAAGCAAGCCCCCCACCCAGAGGATTTGAACCTTTGACCCCAAGGTCTATAGGCATCCCAAGACACCACTCAGCTACACAACTTTTGTTGTATTATATGCAAACAAAATAATATATATTGGATTTTAATTTTTTTTATAATATTAAATAAAAATAAAATAATATTTTTAAAAATGATAAAATTAGTTTAAATTTTCATTTTTAATATATTCACATTTAAATATTTTACATATTCCATTTAATAAAATTAAAAATATTAATATGATTTAATTTGATAATATTATTGATTTTTAATTTATTCATATATATTTTAAAATTTTTATAATTATTTTTAATTTTAATAATATATAAATTATATATTTATGACGTCACCGGTTCGACAGCGGTTCAATAACGGTTCGACCGCCGGTCCGACCAGTGAACCGTGAACCGGTAACTTTTTCGGTTCGATCATCGGTCCGGTTCTGAAAACATTGTAAATGGGCGGAACAGGTACAGAAAGCCACGTCACTTGGGCCCCATACGAGGCATTAATTTATTAGTAGTGATGATTGTTTCCACGTTCAGGGCGGAGAAGCGTCTCGACCACGTGACTCATGGTGGGTCTTTCATCCTTGTCCAATTCCACACATTGCAAAGCCACTGCTACTAGAATTTCCATCTCACCCATGTCATATTCGCCTTCCATCGACGGGTCTAGGATTTCTTTCATCCACGAAGCAACTGCAGTTGCTCCATTCATCTTCCCTTTCACCCATGCCACCAAACTCTGACGTTCCCCTATGCCATCTGTACCGTGGATGGCCATTGAAGCACTCCTTTGGCCGGTAACCATCTCCAGAACCACAATACCATAGCTATAAACGTCTACTTTGGAGGTGATGGGGAGGTTCAAAACCCATTCTGGAGCCATGTAACCTCTTGTTCCTCTGATCCTCGACAATCTCGAATTGTTGATTTCTCCTCTGTTCTGTAACTTTGACAGGCCGAAGTCTGACACCTTTGGCTGATAATTAACGTCTAGGAGTATGTTTTGAGGCTTCACATCGCAGTGTAGAACCCACTCCAAGCACTCTTCGTGTAAATAAGCCAGGCCTTTTGCTGTGCCCACCGCAATATCGAACCTCTTCTGCCAATCAAGTGTATTGGAAGTGAGGTTTTGTGCTAGTGATCCATGCTCCATGTATTCATAAACCAAGAGCCTGTGCTTCCCCTCAAAGCAATAACCCCACATCTCTATCAAGTTCATGTGGTTAAGCCTCCCAATGGTACTTACTTCTGCCAAGAATTCAGATTCTCCTTGGTTAGCTCCACTGAGCTGCTTGATGGCTGCCACTCGGTGGTCTGATAAGACACCTTTATATACAACCCCACCTCCTCCTCTGCCAATCTCCTCACTGAAACCCCGTGTTGCTTTCTTCAGCTCAGTATAGGTGAATTTTCTGAATCCCGTGGCAGCTAAAATGTAGCCTGGCGGATCTGTACTGGTGTTTTGCTGGGCCTTCATCAAGAAACACCACACCATACAGATGCAAACCATCTCAACTGCTCCAATTGCGCACGCAAACCAGAGGATGAACTTTAACACTTCATTTTCGTGGGCTTTTGCATAAGATCTTACTAGCTGCTCTGAGCGGTTGCCTGAGCAATCTAACATGAATTCCTTAACCGGTTTTTCATAGGAAAGAAGACTAGCTTTAGGCAATTTTAGATATATATGTCCTAAAAAACCAGGCGAGCGGTATCCGTTGAGCAACAGCCGCTTAGGATAACATTTATAAACATCCGAAGTATAGCTGTATTGAAATCCCATGCAGCCACATATTTCCAAGCACAGTTTTTCACACATCTGTAAGGTGTAATTGGGGTAATAGCCATAATCATAGCCGTAGAACTCAAAGTGTGTGAGTAGGAGGAAACCAACCTTCTGTGAGTCGCAAGAAAGATTGAATTTAGGAATGCATCCATAAGTTCGGTCAGTGCGATTTTTCATCTCATATCCAGGTATGCAAGAGCATCTCCTTCCACTCCCAGAACCAGGCACATAGGTACAAATACTGTTGGGTCCGCATATTCCATGAATGTTGCATTGTAGCGTGATGGCTTGCCAAGTAACAACCCACTTATTTCTCCCTTCCTCAAAACTGTATAATCGTAAGTTGCCATCAATATCCAGGGTCAATCTTCTTTGGACTCTCTCACCAAAATCCGAGGACTGAAACTTCAAATCGTCGGATGAAGAAAAATAGCCAAAGTAATCTAGTAATGCAGTTCTGCTACTGTTGTATGCCGATCTTCCCGCCTGCCAGCTTACAAGCCACGATGGGGGCCAGTAAATGCTTGAAGCTTCCGGCCCATCGAAGACAAGAATGAGGACATTATTGTTGTCAAAATAGAACTTATAAAACCCTGAGAAAAAGTTGGTTTTGGTTCTTGAAGAGACAAGTCTCGTATTTCTGGTGAGTGGTTGGTGAGGGAGAAGGGTATCTGTTGGTGAATCGAAACTTTGCCATTGAATAACACCATCCGAGGTACGCAGCACAAGGTTACCAGTGTTGAAGAGGTGTAATTGCACCGGAGAAATCCCAACCCTCTTTATGGTCCAAACTATGAACCGCCCAGCATCTGTTAAGATAAGATCACCACTTTCTAGCAGCGAAAGCTTTGAGAAATTCCCATTAACTGGTTGGTTTCGGTTTGCCATCCAAACAGCGGTATGTTTGCCGTCGTAGGATGGTTTGGTGAACCATATGGCAAGACAATAAGCATTATCACCGACGGGGTAGAAGCCAGCTGAGAAGATTCCACTTTGTGAAATCAAAACTTGTTCAGGCTTTCCAACTGAGAGGGATGAGCCTTGACTCAAACTGTCGAGGGTGGACGATGGAAGTGGAGAAGATAGAAGCAGAGTGAGAAGAAGCAAAAGAACTGGCGCATCCATGTAATCTATGAAATTGGATCAGTTGAAAAGGCCGCAGGGCTGAGCTTGAATCAAATTGTGGGAAGGAACACACAAATAGTACTAATATTTATGGAAAAGACAAAGTCGCTCTTGACTTGTGCGGATGGTAGAAATTCCCATGGGAAGATGAAAGCTAGATGGAATAAAAATGGTAACGATGATGATGATGGAATATGAATGCCCCAGGTTCCAAGCTGCAGCCTCGTGTTTTGAAAACGAACCAGCTTCTAAAGATAAGGTTAAAAGTCTCCGTCCACTCCAATAATTGTGCATTCTCCCTTCAACCGCCAGTCAGATTTTGTCTCCTAAGACACTCACCCAATGACATGTTGCCGCCTTCCTTTGCAGGAAATTAATTGTATGGGAAGGTTACATGGGTCAGGATTACATGAGTTTCGCAAAGATACAAACTTTAAACCTGTGTTTGTATTTTATGTTTGGTTTAGGGGAAAGAAAAAAAAAGAAAAGGAAAGAAAAGTTAAAAGAAATAAAAATAGATTTTAAATTAATAAATTATTTTTATATATAAATTTATTTATTTTATTTAGTATATTTTTTCTTTATTTATATACCTTTTTAAGTATCATGTAAAAGTAAAAGAAAAAAAATATTTAAATTGACAAATTATTTTATATACTATCTTAAACTCATTCAAGTTAATATATTTTTTTATACATAAATATCAAATAATTTAAATATATATAGGTTTTTAATTAATTTTAATTATATCTTATTTTTTATTTTTCATACTAAAATAAGATATTAAAAACCTATTTTTTTAATATATATTTTTCTTTTCTTAATAGTTTTTTTGAAACCAATCATATTATTAATCTACCTATACCGACTTATCATCCAATATGGTAATATGGGGTACGAATAAAAGTGCAAATTTTCTATTCTATTTTTATTAATAATTAAATATAAGATATAACTTAACCCAGAGAGAATTTTTTTTGGGTTTAATTTTGTAACTTCCTTATATCATTTGAAAGTTACTTTTTGAAATACTGTTGAATGAACTTATTTAGTAGGATAGAGTATATTATTTTCTTATTTTATTGTACTTGACGTAATAAATTAATAATGCATGCAATTTAAAACTAACTTAATAATTTAAATAAAATATTAACTAAAGTAAAAAATAAATTTTTTTTAGAATGAATAGATTCAAACACCATCAATCAATAAAGAGCTAGATTGGGCCTAAGGGGCACCTACCCTTGAAAATGTTAAGAATAAAAAATAAATAGATTCAAACACCATCAATCAATAAATTAGGCACCGGGCCCGAGCCAGGTAGGGCCTAGGGGAGCCATCTCCCCATGTGAAAATGTTGGAAAATAAAAGATTCAATTCTTACAATAGGATGATTTAAACTCAAAACTAATAATGTCTCCCTTAACAATAATAAAAAGTCTTGACTATTGGGCCAAACCCATATATGTATTAAAAGTCGCCACCCTTAGATCAAATTGTTGGTTCCGTCACTAAAACTAAGTATAATTTATTGGGTAATACAATTACTTAGAGTGATTATGTATTCTAAACAAGATACAATACTATATGAAAAAAGGATAATAGTATATTTTTATCTTTATGTGTCTATATATATTATTAGAGTAAATTTCATTTCCATCTCTTAAGATTTTGAGAGCCACGCTTACAATCTGCTACAAAAGCTAATCAAGTTGATCCGCCCTGCACAACCAACAACTACAAGGGTCCAACACAACATTCCACCGTCAAGTATTTTATTTGATGCTGCAAAGAGATCAGAGATGCATCCAACCTCAAGGACTAGCCTGACTTCATATTGTTAAAAATAATATTTAAATTTTATATAGTCTTACATTAAACATAGTGTCTATATCATTTAAAAAAAATAATAATATTTATACATGATTTATGTGGAGGGTAGAAATTCCCATGGAAAGAGGAAAGCTACCTGCAATAATATTAATGATGATGATGGAACATGAATGCCCCAAGTTCCAAGCTCCGGCCTCATATTTGGAAAAACGACTAGCTTCCACAAATGAGGTCAAAAGTCTTTGTCCACTTCAATAATTGTTAATTTTCCTTTCAACCGTGGGTCAGATTTTGGCTCATAAGCACTCCAAGTGGAAACAGTAGCTGACTGACGAACTTGGGGAAGATAGAAGCAGAATGAGAAGAAGCAAGACCAATGGTGCAAGCATCACTTGTGTGAACTACTAGAAGAACGGTTGCCGAGGGTCGTCAATCAAAGCCTTGTGAAGATGGCCATGAAGAACACAAAGAAAGTTCGACCCTAATGTAGAGGTCTTCTCTCACGTGTCCACCTACAAAATACTTCCATGCGTCTATCCACATGACATCGTTTCGGCTAGTCCATATGTCACATTTCTCATCACTATCTGGACGACTTCCAAGACATTCGGGGAACCTCCTGTCTGGACCATTTACGCCACTAAACGACCTGTACTCTCCTGATAGCCTCAAGTCTTCTTTGGTATATGAGACCATGACTGATTGACATCAAACTGAGTGATGAGACTCTTTCCATCCTCATGTCTGCATCAATAGACAAGGCCTTAAGGCATCATCAAGGTGGAAAGGATGGCAAGCTCTGTCATGAAGCGTCGTCTGACACAACCCCCCAATTGCCCTGTAGATATGATGATTGCTCCTATCTCTACTGCGAAAATCATCATTGTATGAGCCAATTCAGCATCGTTGAGTCTTCCTCCACCTTAGAGCATTATAAAAAACACGATTGAAGAAGAACAAGAGGATGAGGACACTGTGAGCTCTTTCTTTCTTTCTCTCTCTCTCTCTCTCTCGCCTGACTTGAGCTTTGAAGGGTATGCCCGGACAACCCATCAGAGCATTTTTGTGCAGGGAAGCAAGGAGTCTAGATTCCAGCATTTGAAAGGAAACTTCTCTTACCACGACTAAGGGAGGAATCCATCTTCAGTTGACAAGGTATCGACATTGGTGTTGTCTATGGGAATGAACAAAAATGTCAACACTCTCAAAAAGTCGATCGTCAACCATGGGTGATGAGAGTTATTTTGATTGGCGTGCAAGTATGAAGATACGCCAGTGAGAGAGTGAATGACAAGTACAGGCCTTGCTCTAAGAGACAAGAAGACTTAGGAAATAAAACAACGTGTTACGTATTCAAGTGTCCTCGTCAGGCCCTCCTCGTAGCCGACAACCTAAAAGTCAACGAACGAACTCCAGGCAAAACAAGGAGACAACATACCTTGGGAATGCAGAGTTCCCCTCTAATGAACCAAAAGAATGCCTAAACAAAGATTCCCACCAGCTTGTCATGCGCAGCAAGATGAAAGCTCAGACTCCACTCATGTCTCAACAAAGAAAAGACACGATAAGAAGTCCCAACTATCAAATGCAATGCACGCAAGGCTAGAGCCACAGCTGCCTAACATGGGGGGAATCACCTGAAGCAATGGCCTAGGGGGCATATTTTAGCCCCTTAGCTACACCTGTCATTACGAATTGACTCTCCTATCTGCTAGCATAAAAACCAGTAAAGGGTTAGGCTAGTAGAGGCCTTCTAGGCTCTGTTAGTAAGCAACTAGATGACATGTTCTCCATGTCTTTCACCCCTGACATTATTAGCTACGAACTCTCGAAAGGGTTCATAGTTCCAAAATTCTCTGTGTATGACAGATCCAATGATCCATTTGACCATATCATGCGCTACAGGCAACTCATGGCCATTGACATAGGGAATGATGCGTTACTATGTAAGGTCTTTCTAACCAACCTCCAAGGCCAGACTCTCTCATGGTTCCACCGTTTCTCGATGAATTTCGTCGATAACTTTTGGGATCTGTCGGAGGTTCTCGTAGGACAATATATGTGCTCAACACGGCATAAACAAAACATCAATACCCTATAGAACATAAAAATGCAGGAGAATGAATCGCTGAGGGAGTTTGTGAAGCGCTTCGAGCAGACTGTACTCCAAGTATAACCTTATAGCATGGACACAGTCCTGTAAATCTTTAAAAAGAGTATCTGTCCTGGTACACCCTTCTTCAAATTCCTTGCCAAAAAGCCTCCCGTGACTATGGACGATCTGTTTAGACGAGAAAACAAGTACTCCATGCTCGAGGACAATGTCCGCACAGCTACCCAACAGGTTATGGTCATTAGCCAACCCACTAGGAAAGACTTAGCCATGAGCTCTAAGACTACAAGCCAACGAAGACAGTCAGGTAAGGGGCAAAACGAACGTCATTAGTCAAGCTAAGACAAGATTACCCCCCTCAACATTTCATACGACAAGTTTCTCCACCTGATCCGAGATCTAGCTGGTTGTGGATGGCCAGAGCCAATCAAGACGGATTCGGTTAAGTGGGACCGGAGCAGAAAGTGCGCTTATCACAAGGAACACGATCACACCACAAAGAAATGCAGAAGTATCCATTACCTAGTGGAAAAACTGGTAAGAGTCGAACACCTAAAGCAGTATGTTCGCTTAGAGAGGAGACGAGCGCGGACAAAAGATAACCCAGACGTCCAAATCCCTATAACTTCAACAGTTCCCAGAGCCATAATCAACTACATCCATGGAGGGCCCGTTAATGAAGAATACACCTCTAAGCGGAAAAGACAAAGGTTGCTCCGAGCCGTCTCCGTACTAGAGCGGATTAGCTCAATCTGACCAGGATTGGCTGATGAGGGGGTGCACCTAATAAATGAGACAATCACTTTTCCCTTAGTAGACCCCAATCGGGTGTTACAACCACATCAAGACGCTCTCATCCTAACATTGGGGATCAACGAGTTCGATGTAAGGCGAATCTTAGTTGACCTAGACAACTCAACCGACCTATTATAGATGTCTGTGTTCAAGCAAATGAGATTCTCACTGTCTGCTTTAGAAAATCTCGGGCGGATACTGTCAGGGTTCAACGGAGCATCAACAACTTATCTGGGAGATGTTGTACTACTCGTCCAAGTCGGACCAATGGTCTTCAATGTGCAATTCTCAACTGTGAAAGACTTGTCCCCTTTCAATGCCATCATGGGATGCACCTGGTTGCACTACATGAAGGTTATCTCTTCTACGTATCACCAAATAGTGAACTACTTGACTGAGAACGGACATGTCAACCTCTTTAGGAGCCAATTAGCAGCACTACAATGTTACCAGGTGGCGCGAGAATCCGGATCCACAAGCGTTGCTGAGCCTCATACTGAACCGACTAGTACAAAGAAACAATAGCAATTACAATGCCCGACGGAAAGAGATTCGTCGACAGCTGACCCCCTGCAGATCATACAGCTCTCATAAGAAAATAATTGTTTCACCTATGCTAGCTCCCTCCTCACAACGGAGGAAGCAAGATCTTTGAAAGAGGTACTTTAGCATAATAAAGACGTCTTCGTATGGACTCATTCCGATATGCCCGAAATCCATCCATCGATAGCCTCACATCGGCTCAATATTATCTTTTTCTCACGACCTGTACGCTAGAAGGTCCGACGCTTCCACCCGAATAGGCAAAAAGTCATCCAATCCAAAGTAGAAAAATTATCGGCGGCCGGGTTTATCAGGAAAGTAGAATATTCAGAGTGGTTAGCAAATATGGTGTTCGTCCCAAAAAAAGAGAGGCAAATGACGAGTCTATGTCGACTACACCAACCTGAATGATGTCTGCTCGAAGGATAGCTTCTCATTGCCATGGATAAACCAGACAGTCGACTCCACTACCGGGCACAGAATACTCTCTTTCATAGATGCTTTCTCCTGTTACCATTAGATTCCCATGTTCCAACCAAATGATGAGAAGACATCTTTTGAGACACCACACGAAATATATTGCTATAAGGTCATGTCGTTTAGACTTAAAAACGCTGAAGTCACCTACCAGAGACTAATGACAAAGATTTTCAAGCCATTAATCGATCAGACTGTGGAAGTATATATCGATGACATTGTGGTAAAAAGCAAAACCAAGAGCGAGCAAGCTTGGCATTTAGAAGAAACCTTTCGTTTGATGGAAGCGTACAACATGAAGCTGAATCCAGCCAAGTACACCTTTGGAGTCAATGTAGGCAAGTTTCTAGGGCTCATGGTTACACAAAGAGTGATAGAAGTCAACCCGGACCAAATCAAGGCCGTCATGGAGACGTTCGCCCCAAATTGTAATAAGGACCTACAACGCCTCACGGGTCAACTAGTTGCATTAGGACACTTTATAGCCTGATTTACAGACAAGTTAAGGTTCTTCTTCCTCACACTGAAAGAAGCTAACATGACAAGGTGGATAAGTGATTGTGAGCTAGCATTCGAGAAGATTAAACGCTACCTTACTTAGCCTTCCATTCTAAGTAGCCCTCAACCTGGTGAGCAATTCTACATGTACTTAGCAGTGTTTGATTGTGTTGTCAGTGTTGTTCTATTCCATTGCGTAAATGACAAGGAGCAAAGGCTCGTCTATTATGTAAGCAAAGCAATGGTTGACACAGAAACCCAGTATTCAAAGATAGAACAAACAGCCTTGGCCTTGAGGAGTGTTACGCAAAAGCCCCATCCATATTCCCAAGCTCATTAAGTGACTGTACTCATAAATCAACCACTCATAAACATTTTGCACAAACCAGACCTATCCAGGAGACTGGTAAGGTGGACCATTGAACTAAGTGAGTATAGAATCAAGTATCAACCCAGGCTGGCAATGAAAGGGCGGGTCATGGCTGACTTCATATCCAAAACACACCAAAAACCTCATCAAGGTCCAAGCTCTCACGGGGCATCCTAGGCTTTATGATCTAGAATGGGCCTCCTCTTGCAATCTCCGACCAAAGAGTAGTTGGAACAGGCTATCCAGCTCAGATTCCTAGCCTCTAATAATGAAGTCGAGTATAAGGCAATCCTCGTCGGACTTAGCCTTACTCTGACTTTCTCACTGTCCAAGCTTGAAATACGCAATGACTCCTAACTAGTTGTTGGGCAAATTCAGAGAGAATATGAAGCTAAGGACGAGTGCATGGCTCGGTACCTTTTAAAGGTAAGAAACTAGTCTGGACAAATTAAGCAAGTGAGCCATCAAGAGAATCCCCCACTTAGAAAACACCTAGGCTGACACCTTAGTCGGAATAACAACTACTCTCTGTGTGAAGGAAGCAGTATTATTGCGCGTCTACATCCACGATACGTCATCCATAGATGTCACACCCATGTGCACTACCAATGGAGCAAACGTTGACCGATGAACGAAATTGAGACATATCTCCAAATAAGAGATTTTCCTGAAGAAAGCAAACAAGCTCATAAGATCCGAGTACAAGATACCCACTCCACTCTGATTAAGGACAACCTTTATAGGCGATCATTTGGAGGACCATACCTCAGGGGCCTAAACGATATAGAAACACAATACGTATTGGCGGAATTGCATGAAGGCGTATGCGACAATCACATAGGAGGACGAACCTTGGCACATCGTCCTCATTCATAAGGATACTATTGGCCCATCATGAAGCAAGACGATGTGAACTATGTTAAGAGGTGTGATCAATGCCAAAGGCATGCCCTCTGAGGTCCTGAATCCAGTCACAAGCCCTTAGCCATTTGCGTAATAGGGAATAAACATAGTTGGCCCCTTGCCCGTCGCTGCCGCACATAAAAAATTCCTACTTGTAGCCACTAACTACTTCAACAAATGGGTAGAGACAGAAACATATGTCAACATCAAAGACAGACGTTTTCAAGTTCATTTGGAAAAACATCGTATGTCGGTTTGCAATTCTACAGGCAATTATAGCTGACAATGGGCCACAGTTTGATAGCATTGCCTTCAGAACCTTTTGTTCAGAGCTGAAGATAAAAAAAATTGTATTTCAGTCCTCGGTATCCTCAAAGTAACGGACAAGCAGAAGCAACAAACAAGACCTTGTTCTCTACACTAAAGAAAATGTTGGAAAAAGCCAAAGGAATGTGGGTTGATGAATTGCCCGGAGTCTTGTGGGCCTATCGCACAACGCCCAGACGACCAACGGGAACCACTCCCTTTGTCCTCACTTATGGGATGAATGCAGTTATCCCCACAAAGATAGGTATGCCCACAACCCGGACTACCATTGAAGACCAAAAAGACGAATATATTGAACTTAAAAGACACCTGAATTGGGCATATGAAGCAAGAGAGAACGCATCCATCTGGATGGCGTCCTACCAGCAACGAGTTGTTGCCCCACTAGAATCGAAAAGTCCGATCACGTGCCTTCAAGGTTGGGACTCTAGTCCTCAGAAAGGTCTTTGAGAATACAGTTGAACAGGGAGCCGGGAAACTCCAAGAAAATTGGGAAGGACCCTACATTGTGTCTAAAATTGGAGATTCAGGGGCTTACCATCTGCAAATGCTAGACAAACACCCCTGCTCCACATTGCTCCCCATGGCCCATTGGTCTCTCAACTCATTGAAATTGGTCTTCCACAATTGAATAATACAAACGGTCCATGCTCCAAATCCAACCACATGAGATAGAGCGAAGAAGAAGAATATTTATCTGTGCATGATCAAAATTATTTGTTTATATTAGTATGATTATTCTTGGGTAAATGAAAAAGATAAAATGTCTTCACAATAATTAATTACATAAAAAGATACTAACTTGTACCATTTGTACAAATGTTTAGTTTGTAATATTAAAATTTGAAGAAATTGAATGTGAAATGAGTCCAAGGCTTCACATTATATATGTTTTTCATCGGAGTATTATAAAATCCAATCAATTATCAAGAATGAATGTTTGCAAATATTATTTTTCAGTAATTGAAATTATTTGTTAACATTTTGTTTTCTTATTTGAATTTCATGTCAAATCATTGAAAAACATTTTCTACCTCTTTGCTAAGCAAAAAAAATGTTTGATCAATAAAAGATATGCATTGCCAACAAGATACACTTCAAGGCCCCTATCGTAAATATATTTTAAATATTTTCTTTCAATTTTCTTGTTTGATTCAGGCCAAACGAATACATTGATTTTACTTTTACACATCTATCTATTTTTTTTTTCCTTTGGTAACAATGTACAAAGGGTGTATACTAGTTGCACAAAATATGTATAAAACACTTTATTGAATCTTACACCAATGCACTAACATACATTCTTTATGCACATACACTATCTCATTCATTATGTTCAAGTTTGTACATAATATATATTGTATGTAAACTGATTATATATGAAACATTTATATTAATTTTATACTAATTATCGAAGGTATGTCAAATGAATAAAAATAAAATAAGAATTTAAAATTAATAAATTATTTTTATAAAATTTTATTTACCTTTCATTGTTTTAGATTAAATAATTTAAAAATATATAAATAAGAGAAAAAACATTATATTTTTAGTATTTTTGTTTCTTTCGGAAAAGCCAAACATAACCTCAATTAGTTTAGGTCAACATGTTTACGAAAAGACACTCACAAAAAGTTAGGGATTAAAATATTTTTAATAATAAATTTACAGAAAGAGGTCTTGGGTTGAAAAAAAAAAAATCTAATGAAATACTTGAAAATAGACATTTGCTGGGTGACTCGATTCATTTCATTTTCAATCATTATTTAATATTGTATTTTACATGTCATCCACCATTTCAGATTTGATGTGTTGCCCCATTTCAACCTCAATCTATGCAAGACCAATAAAATGCCATTTTTGTCCTTCTATGTTATATGGTGACCCACAATTTTCCATTTCCCTTTCACATTCATCAAAATTTCCTAAGCAATGAAGGACAGATATTGGGAACAAAATTCTATGTAATATTTATTAGTAAAATCTTTATTTTATATAAAGTAGGCACGAGGGTAGCAACAATATTGAAGAGATATAAGGGAATAGATGATCATCCATTCTAATTGATCAAGTAAGAAGTTTTGCATTTTATAATAATTAAAAATTTATTTATAAATTATAATTATAAATTTGAATTAAAAAATAATATCAACTTTTGGTAATCAAGTTACCTCTTAAGAAATACTTTAATACAGTGACATAATATTAAAGATTTAAAAAAAAAATTAAATAATTTTTTACTTAACATTTGAGAAGGTTGACATTAAAACTTATAACCAAGTTGTATCTTTTAAAAAGACACTTCAATATAATTATATTGTATGTTGTATCAAAAGATTTGGCTTCTCAGTTATTCTACTTAAAATTACTCTGTTCTTTTACAAATATCATAAATGGGCGGAATAAGTATAGAAAGCCACCTCACTGGGGGCCCATACGAGGCATTAATTTATCAGTAGTGATGATTGTTTCCACGTTCAGGGCGGAGAAGCGTCTCGACCACCTGACTCATGGTGGGTCTTTCATCCTTGTCCAATTCCACACATTGCAGAGCCACTGCTACTAGAATTTCCATCTCACCCATGTCATATTGGCTTGCCATCGACGGGTCTAGGATTTCTTCAATCCACGAAGCAACTGCAGTTGCACTATTCATCTTCCCTTTCACCCATGCCACCAAACTCTGACGTTCCCCTATGCCATCTGTACCGTGGATGGCCATTGAAGCACTCCTTTGGCCGGTAACCATCTCCAGAACCACAATACCATAGCTATAAACGTCTACTTTGGAGGTGATGGGGAGGTTCAAAACCCATTCTGGAGCCATGTAACCTCTTGTTCCTCTGATCCTCGACAATCTCGAATTGTTGATTCCTCCTCTGTTCTGTAACTTTGACAGGCCGAAGTCTGCCACCTTTGGCTGACAATTAACGTCTAGGAGTATGTTTTGAGGCTTCACATCGCAGTGTAGAACCCACTCCAAGCACTCTTCGTGTAAATAAGCCAGGCCTTTTGCTGTGCCCACCGCAATATCGAACCTCTTCTGCCAATCAAGTGTATTGGAAGTGAGGTTTTGTGCTAGTGATCCATGCTCCATGTATTCATAAACCAAGAGCCTGTGCTTCCCCTCAAAGCAATAACCCCACATCTCTATCAAGTTCATGTGGTTAAACCTCCCAATGGTACTTACTTCTGCCAAGAATTCAGATTCTCCTTGGTTAGCTCCACTGAGCTGCTTGATGGCTGCCACTCGGTGGTCTGACAAGACACCTTTATATACAACCCCACCTCCTCCTCTTCCAATCTCCTCGCTGAAACCCCGTGTTGCTTTCTTCAGCTCAGTATAGGTGAATTTTCTGAATCCCGTGGCAGCTAAAATGTAGCCTGGCGGATCTGTACTGGTGTTTTTCTGGGCCTTCATCAAGAAACACCACACCATACAGATGCAAACCATCTCAACTGCTCCAATTGCGCACGCAAACCAGAGGATGAACTTTAATAACACTTCATTTTCGTGGGCTTTTGCATAAGATTTTACTAGCTGCTCTGAGCGGTTGCCTGAGCAATCTAACATGAATTCCTTAACCGGTTTTTCATAGGAAAGAAGACTAGCTTTAGGCAATTTTAGATATATATGTCCTACAAAACTAGGCGAGCGGTATCCGTTGAGCAACAGCCGCTTAGGATAACATTTATAAACATCCGAAGTATAGCCGTATTGAAATCCTATGCAGCCACATATTTCCAAGCACAGATTTTCACACATCTTTAAGGTGTAATTAGGGTAATAGCCATAATCATAGCCGTAGAACTCAACGTGTGGGAGTAGGAGGAAACCAACCTTCTGTGAGTCGCAAGAAAGATTGAATTTTGGTATGCATCCATAAGTTCGGTCAGTGCGATTTTTCATCTCATATCCAGGTATGCAAGAGCATCTCCTTCCACTCCCAGAACCAGGCACATAGGTACAAATACTGTTGGGTCCGCATATTCCATGAATGTTGCATTGTAGCGTGATGGCTTGCCAAGTAACAACCCACTTATTTCTCCCTTCCTCAAAACTGTATAATCGTAAGTTGCCATCAATATCCAGGGTCAATCTTCTTTGGACTTTCTCACCAAAATCCGAGGACTGAAACCTAAAATCGTCGGTTGAGGAAAAACAGCCAAAGTAATCTAGTAATGCAATTCTGCTGCTGTTGTATGCCGATCTTCCCGCCTGCCAGTTTTCCATCCACGATGGGGGCCAGTAAATGCTTGAAGCGTCCGGCCCATCGAAAACAAGAATGAGGACATTATTGTTGTCGAAATAGAAATAATAAAACCCTGGGAAAAAGTTGGTTTTGGTTCTTGAAGAGACAAGTCTCGTATTTCTGGTGAGTGGTTGGTGAGGGAGAAGGGTATCTGTTGGTGAATCGAAACTTTGCCATTGAATAACACCATCCGAGGTACGCAGCACAAGGTTACCAGTGTTGAAGAGGTGTAATTGCACCGGAGAAATCCCAACCCTCTTTATGGTCCAAACTATGAACCGCCCAGCATCTGTTAAGATAAGATCACCACTTTTTAGCAGGGAAAGCTTTGAGAAATTCCCATTAACTGGTTGGTTTCGGTTTGCCATCCAAACAACGATATGTTTGCCTTCGTAGGATGGTTTGGTGAACCATATGGCAAGACAATAAGCATTATCACCGACGGGGTAGAAGCCAGCTGAGAAGATTCCACTTTGTGAAATCAAAACTTGTTCAGGCTTCCCAACTGAGAGGGATGAGCCTTGACTCAAACTGTCGAGGGTGGACGATGGAAGTGGAGAAGATAGAAGCAGAGTGAGAAGAAGCAAAAGAACTGGCGCATCCATGTGATCTATGAAATTGGATCAGTTGAAAAGGCCGTAGGGCTGAGCTTGAATCAAATTCTGGGAAGGAGCACACAAATAATACTAATATTTATGGAAAAGACGAAGTCGCTCTTGACTTGTGCGGATGGTAGAAATTCCCATGTGAAGATGAAAGCTAGATGGAATAAAAATGTTAACAATGATGATGATGGAATATGAATGCCCCAGGTTCCAAGCTGCAGCCTCGTGTTTTGAAAACGACCCAGCTTCCACAGATAAGGTTAAAAGTCTCCTTCCACTTCAATAATTGTGCATTTTCCCTTCAACAGCCGGTCGGACCTTTTTAACTTTTGCAGCCATTTTAAAAAATAATTATTAAAAAATGATAGTTAGAAAAATATTGATAAATTTACAACAATTTTGGTCATATGGAAGGTGTCTTTTGAAGAGACACCTTCCACAATTTTCAAAATTATGAAAGAATTAAACTTAAATTAAAGGTGTTTTTTGAAGAAACATCTTCTATAATTTTAGAAAATTAGATTTATATTAAAGTCTCTTTTGAAAAGACACTTTTCACGTGACAAAAAATCTAATATGCATTAAAGGTGTCTTTTCAAGAGACACCTTCCACAATTTGACAAATTTGAATGTCTCATGATTTTAAAGCTAAAGAAGTCTCTTGAAGAGACACTTTCTACAATTCTTAAAAATTTTAATTTATACAAAATGTATCACTTAAAGAGATACTTTCCATAATTCCACAAATTCCGATATATACTAAAGGTATCTCTTGAAAAAACATTTTCCACAATTTCACAAAATCCAATATGTATTAAAAATTGTAGAAATGATTTTAAAGCTAAAGATATCCCTCTTCAACATAAATTCGAAATTTTCTACTATGAATGAAAATTGCGGAAAGTGTCTCTTGAAGAGACACTTTCGATATAAACCCGATTTTTCATACACAGTAGAAAATTTCGAATTTATGTTGAAGAGAGACATTTTTCACTTTAAAATAATTTCTACAATTTTTAATATATATTGGATTTTGTGAAATTGTGGAAAGTGTCTTTTCAAGAGACATCTTAGTATAAATCCAATTTTGAAGAGACACTTTCGGTATAAACCCGATTTTTCATACACAGTAGAAAATTTCGAATTTATGTTGAAGAGAGACATTTTTCACTTTAAAATCATTTCTACAATTTTTAGTATATATTGGAATTTGTGGAATTGTGGAAAGTGTCTCTTCAAGTGACACATTTTGTATAAATTAAAATTTTTAGAAATCGTAAAAGGTCATGTTTCTTCAAGAGATATCTTTAGCTTTAAAATCATGAGACATTCAAATTTGTCAAATTGTGGAAGGTGTCTCTTGAAGAGACACCTTTAATGCATATTGGATTTTTGACACCTTTAATGCATATTGGATTTTTTGCCACGTGAAAAGTGTCTTTTCAAGAGACACCTTTATCTTAAATTCAATTCTTTCGTGATTTTGAAAATTGTGGAATGTGTCTCTTCTCTTCAAAAGACACCTTCTACATGGTCAAAACTACCGTAGATCTATCAATATTTTCCTAACTACCATTTTTTAAAATTGCTGCAAAAGCTAAAAAAGCCCATTTTGTCTCCTAAAACACTCACCCAATGACATGTTGCCACGTTCCTTTGTAGGAAATTAATTGTATGGGAAGGTTCCTATGGTCAAGATTACATGAGTTTCACAAAGATACAAACTTTACACTTGTGTTTGTATTTTATGTTTGGTTTTGAAATTTTGAGGGGGTGGGGAATTGGGAGTGGAGCGATATGTGAAGTATTTGGAAAATATGGAAAAAGAAATATAAGAAAAAGAAAGAAAAGGAAAGAAAAGTTAAAGGAAATAAAAATAGATTTTAAATTAATAAATTATTTTTATATATAGATAAATTTATTTTATTTAGTATATTTTTTCTCCATTTATATATCTTTTTAAGTATAATGTAAAAATAAAAGAAAAAAAAAATTGAAAGTTGATAAATTATTTTATATACTATCTTAAACTCATTCAAGTTAATATACTTTTTTTTATGTCAATATCAAATAATTTAAATATATATAATTTTTAATTAATTTTAATTATATCTTATTTTTTATTTTTCATACTAAAATAAGATATTAAAAACCTATTTTTTTATTATATTTTTTTCTTTTCTTAATAGTTTTTTTGAAACCAATCATATTATTAATCTACCTATACCAACTTATCATCCAATATGGTAATATGGGGTACGAATAAAAGTGCAAATTTTCTATTCTATTTTTATTAATAATTAAATATAAGATATAACTTAACCCAGAGAGAATTTTTTTTGGGTTTAATTTTGTAACTTCCTTATATCATTTGAAAGTTACTTTTTGAAATACTGTTGAATGAACTTATTTAGTAGGATAGAGTATATTATTTTCTTATTTTATTGTACTTGACGTAATAAATTAATAATGCATGCAATTTAAAACTAACTTAATAATTTAAATAAAATATTAACTAAAGTAAAAAATAATTTTTTTTTAGAATGAATAGATTCAAACACCATCAATCAATAAAGAGCTAGATTGGGCCTAAGGGGCACCTACCCTTGAAAATGTTAAGAATAAAAAATAAATAGATTCAAACACCATCAATCAATAAATTAGGCACCGGGCCCGAGCCAGGTAGGGCCTAGGGGAGCCATCTCCCCATGTGAAAATGTTGGAAAATAAAAGATTCAATTCTTACAATAGGATGATTTAAACTCAAAACTAATAATGTCTCCCTTAACAATAATAAAAAGTCTTGACTATTGGGCTAAACCCATATATGTATTAAAAGTCGCCACCCTTAGATCAAATTGTTGGTTCCGTCACTAAAACTAGGTATAATTTATTGGGTAATACAATTACTTAAGAGTGATTATGTATTCTAAACAAGAAACAATACTATATGAAAAAAGGATAATAGTATATTTTTATCTTTATGTGTCTATATATATTATTAGAGTAAATTTCATTTATGTCTCTTAAGATTTTGAGAGCCACGCTTACAATCTGCTACAAAAGCTAATCAAGTTGATCCGCCCTGCACAACCAACAACTACAAGGGTCCAACACAACATTCCACCGTCAAGTATTTTATTTGATGCTGCAAAGAGATCAGAGATGCATCCAACCTCAAGGACTAGCTTGACTTCATATTATTAAAAATAATATTTAAATTTTATGTAGTCTTACATTAAACATAGTGTCTATATCATTTAAAAAAATAATATTTATATATTTAATGTAAAACTACATAAAATATTTATTATTTTAAATTCAATGTATTAAGTTTGGATTCAATTTTTTTTCTATGTGCTCTTTTCCCTTTGAATGGCCCACTTGGAATAATATTAATGATTCTGGAAAAGACGAAGTCGCTCTTGACTTGTGTGGAGGGTAGAAATTCCCATGGAAAGAGGAAAGCTACCTGCAATAATATTAAAGATGATGATGGAACATGAATGCCCCAGGTTCCAAGCTCCAGCCTCATCTTTGGAAAAACGACTAGCTTCCACAAATGAGGTCAAAAGTCTTTGTCCACTTCAATAATTGTGCATTTTCCTTTCAACCGCGGGTCAGATTTTGGCTCCTAAGCACTCCAAGTGGAAACAGAAGCAAGACCAATGGTGCAGGCATCGTTTGCGTGAACTGCTAGAAGAACGGTTGCTAAGGGTCGTCAATCAAAGCCTTGTGAAGATGGCCGGGAAGAACACAAAGAAAGCTCGACCCTAACGGTTGATACGTTGGACATATTATTATCAAACATATCGCGGAGAGCTAGATCGCAGTAAATGTCGATAATTTGTTCTCACTTCAACGACAATTAATGGTCCTACAAAAAATTTGTAATCAATATAAATCTAAAAAATTATCATCAGGAAACACCCCTCTCCTCTCATGTACCCTTAGTTATTCATTTTACAAATTAAACTGAATGTCCGTAGGAACCCATATTTGGAGCTTAGAAATTTAGATAAGCTACAAGGCATTTGTTTCCCATACTTCTGATAGTGCCTAAGAATGTACACATTACTGGCACCACTCCCGCTTACTCATGTTGCTTCTCAGGGTTTTGACACCATGTTCCCCTCAATTTAAATTTAAGGAAGTATCTAAAAATATTAAGGTATGGGAAAAAAACTTTTTGAATCATTTTTAAGTTGAGAACCATAATAAATAAGAGGGTAACCTGTTGATACCTGGTCAACTGAGAATGAATTCCTCCATTAGACATGACAGTGGAAACTCCCGTTTCGGTGTCGGAATCTGAGTTTTTTTGCTTCCTACACAAAGATACCCAGATAGGTTGTCTGGACACACCCTTCGAAGGTCAAGTTAGACGCTAGAAAAAATGGAAACCCTTAGAGATAGAGAGAGTGGTTGAGATAACTCACAATGTCCTCTTTTCTGTTCTATTTTAGTAGGGTTTTTATAATGTTTAAATGTGGAGTGAGGCTTCGTAGTGCTGAGCTGACCCTTGTAGTGATGATTGTGCAGTAGTGACAGGGTAATCATCACATCTGCAAGTGGCTGGGGGCTGTGTCAGACAGCGCTCATGACACAGCTTGTCGTCTCTTCAACCTTGTTGATGGCCTGAGGCTGAGCATGCCTATCTATTAAAGCAGACGTAAGGATGGGAAGAGTCCCATCAGTCAATCTGGTGTCAGCTAGCCATAGTCTTGCATACTAGAGAGGATTTGAGGCTATCAAGGGTGTGTGGGCTGCTTAGCAAAGCAAATAATCCGGACATAATGCCTCCGGATGCCTTGAAGGTTGTTCACGTAGTAATGAAGAATTGACACATAACCCAGTTGGGATGATGCCACATGGACAGACGCATGGAAGTGCTTGTGGGTGGACACGTGGGATAAGACCCCCACATAACCGTCTTGGGACCAACACAAGTTAATTGTATGGTCACCATGTTCTTGAGAACACGACTGTGTGTGGCTATATTCACAAGAACATGGCTACATAACCGTGTTCTCAATAACACCACAAAATGATAACGAAAAATATTTTTTTTGTTATAAATAGTTATCATCCCAAGTAATCAAAAGGTAATAAATGGAACCATAGTAAAAATTAAAAATCAAGGAAGGTTCTGGAAGAATTTAAGCGAAAATTCAATGTAAATTTTACTGTGAAAATTTTAGTAACGGATATAACTTGTTTTTTAGTGTAGGAATAAGAATAAAAGAAATCCATTAATGTGAAAATTAAATTTTATTTTTATAGATTTTGATTCCTATTTTTTATTTGATAGTGTTCTCATCCTATTTTTATGCATCTTTCTCATGAATTAAGCACATCCTAATAATTGTCAACCAGATCGTGCTTCTCTCCATACATTTAAAGACTATAAAAGTAAAAGAAAATGTCATGCTGCCGCGCCATAAATGTATGTTCCTTCGAAGTATATGATGAATTCTTAAATATGGTTAGAAAACAGTTCCTTAAACCATTCCATGACATTTTAAGATTGCCGAATCAGAATGCTTGATGAAAATATGCAATTGGATGATAAAATTATTTATTCACATTTTACCTCAAAAATCAGTTAATTCTAAAAATAAATGAATTTAAATTTTATTTTATTCAAGGAAAACTTCTAAATTCCTTTTAAAAATAAATTAAAAAATTTCTAATTACTCTCAAATTCACCTAACTCTTTTTTTAGTTTTTTTTTTTTTTTTTTTTGTTATTTGGTAACTTTGCAAAGAAAAACAATTAAAAGTGTTTTTTTTTAAATATTTTTAGTAATTAAAAATTAGTTTTAAAAATTTTATATAAAAAAACATCTCATTCTAAAAATAAATGAATTTTAAATTTATTTTATTCAAGGAAAACTTCTAAATTCCTTTTAAAAATAAATTAAAAATTTTCTAATTACTCTCAAATTCAGCTAACTCTTTTTTTAGTTTTTTTTTTTTTTTTTTTTTTTTTTGTTATTTGGTAACTTTGCAAAGAAAAACAATTAAAAGTGTTTTTTTTTTTTTAAATATTTTTAGTAATTAAAAATTAGTTTTAAAAATTTTATAAAAAAAAACATCTCTCCCACCAAGAAAGTTAATAAAATTATTAAAATATATTAAACTTGAGAATATCTAATTTTGTTTTTTTTAAAAAAAAAAGGAAGGCGCAAAATGCTTAAAAATAGCCTAAAAAATTGTTACCAAAAACACAAAAAGCCCTTTAAGACTAGATTACGAGAATTTTGAAGAAAATATATTACCATTAATAAAATTTTAAAATTTGAAATTATAAGATGATAAAATATGAATTCAGAGTAACTAATCTGTTGAAAGTCTTACCCAAACGAATGAGACATTAATCATAAGAAGTAGCGGAATACCTGTCTGATTTTCCTCAAGGCTTCATTGTCACTGTCCCAAGATAAAAACTTTGTCATGTATAAAATATTAATACCAAAATATCTTTAATTTATCCCTCTCATCTACCATGCTCATATCAATTTACAAATTTAAACAAAACATAAGCAGCTCCCCAAATTTGGAACTTTGTACAAGGAAAGATGCAACTAAGTATTTATGCCCCCATAGTTCTGATGTTATCTATGAATATGAACATTAGAGACACCATGTGTCCCAGCTTAGTCATCTTCGGCTCACAAAAATATGTAACATGATAATCATGCGGAAGAAATATATGAGGTGAGGAAGAAGGCACTCTGATTCTTCTGCAGGAACCTGTATGGGAAAAAATATTAATCTGTCAGATTGTGTATACCAAAGATGATGAACGTGCAACGTCATTGTACACTTCAATTATTGAGCAATGTATTTGCAATGAATTGAAACCTTTTTGGCCTTTTCTCTGTGCTCTAAACAAAAGCATTAGCCTCAGAACCCATTAGTCAGACCTAATTTAATACAAGCGTTGTTCACAACTATAATATCACCAACTTTCCAAAAAGATGTGATAGGTTCATAAATGACAGGATGCAATTATTGAGCTTCAACATCCAACCACCAACTGATCCAATGACCAACCCGTTGAAGCTGAGATTTTTTTTCCTACTCTCTCTTCATTTTTAAGGATAGCTGCCACACCGCAACAAAGTTTACACCAAATCTTTTGCACATGGCGACACTCTAGGAAGCTCTCTAAGTCCATCCTTTTTAAATTCCATAAAATACACTGACAACAAACAAATAAGGCAACACAATACAACACTTAAAACAAAAAACTATTGGTTTCTAAGAGCCCATTTGATAATGATTTTAAGAAATGTTTTTAAATTTTCTAACACTCGAAATTTTTTATCATTTGAGTGTTAGATAAACTAAGAACGTTTTTTAAAATCACTATCAAACACAACTTAATTCCAACTCTCCAAGTAATTACAAGAAAAGGGTCAAAATAGTAAGAGACTACAACTCTCGTAAATACATATAGAGGAGGCCTGATATTGTACACTATATATAGGGATAAATTACATTCATGCTTTTGTAGTCAGCGCACTAACACGACCCACACTCCAGTTTTCCAGCCCATGGTCTCATCCATTATCACCTACCTGTCCCAACAGTAAGATTTCATGCCCTGCTCATGCCACCTATCACAGCAGTTGCTTTGCATACACCTACTCATGTCACCTGTAGTGATGGTCGTTGACCCACTCTCCCCATCATGTATTCATTAGCCTTGCTGCATCATTGCATGCCATCTATGATCTACCCCATCATTACAGAGAATTGTTTGGCTTCATCCTATAAACATAATGACCCACCACATGTCCCATGTCAGATGCCTTCCAACACCCATGCCAGGTGTCATCTTCTTGATGCACTAGGATGCCCTTCCCTGGGCATCTCCTAATACCAAGATCTCACATCCTTATGCCTCCAACTGTCTCCAAATGTCATGTCCTTATTGTGCTACCAGCCTCTTACCAGCTCTGTAACTAATGCCGAAGGGTTGCACCATATTGAACCAACATATGCCACTCCGGCCACTAATTATATACAAGGCTCAATTTGTGTCAAGACCCTTCTTAGCTCAGATCTTGCTACAACATGGCCAACCGATGTGTGAAACTTCCTTTACAGCCAACAATCCACATCTGTTGCATTGTTTGCCCATTGTTAAACACATGCCTAAGTCCATGTCATGTGCTACAATCCCGGCTTATAACATTGTGTTCATGGATTGTTCCACTCATAGGATTGCATCCACAAGTTGTATCATACTCATGGCATTGCACCTAAGTGCTAATAAGGCTCACTATCACATATTTTGCCCATATCCCAGGCTCCATGTCATGCTTTTAGAATAACATAGTCACTGTCATGCATATTCTAACATCCATCTTAGGAGAGCATGTCTTTCCTAAAGAGCTTTTTAATCCTTTTCCATTCTAATAAAAGGACATATCATACATGCTTCACAGAGACGATGAATCTTTTTTAGTTATAAAGAATCCTAAATATCTCATCACCTAAAAACTCCCTCTTAGCACATCCTCTTTGGAGAAAAAAAATCTCAACCCAAGGAAATCCCACACTAGAAATTTTGGTCATGTTGAGCCATCCACATGGTCTTGTGAGGTACGCATGAGTGCTGCCACCCTTAAGTCACCATAAAGCCAAAGGCCTGGAACCCATAGCACTCACCCTCAAGCAATGACATGTTATCAAGCATCTCAAGCATCCCGCTTTTCACCTTATCTCAGACTTGACATGTTCCAACATGCCATAGACACTCCTGGGCGTAAGGAGTGTCACTGCATGAGCCCTTGGTCCCACACCATCACAGTCAAGGTGCAAACAATAGCCATCTAGCAATGCTCCCTTTCTTTTTTAAGGTTTGGCTTAGACACTTTTTCGTGGAGGGCACATCTGTTTTATGGAATTGGATAGTTTGGAATGAGTGTTGAATTTTCATTTCACTAATTCTCATGTTTTGTGTAACACTTTGAACTTGGGAAATGATTTCCACCAAAAAATTCATCACATACAAAACATGAGAAATAAAAAACTATGATCCTCCTTGGAAATTCTACCTGATTCCTCCCTTTCCTTTTATGATATACCCAAATAACTAGGTGATTCCTATGAATGAGAACTGGAATGGAATCTCATTCTATAGTGGATTTCAAACATGGCCTTAAAGTAGAAATCACTTTTTCAGATTTGTTTTTTTTAACCAAATATATTTTAATATAAAATAGAAAAGAAAAGTGAAAACAGTAAACATTAAATAAAAATAAATCAAAATGTAAATTTTTTTTTTTTTTTTCCAATTTTGTTTCATAAAAAAATTGAAGATGTATAAAATCTAAAATAATTTTCATTATATCGCATTCTTTTGTAGAGAATGTGATATTTCTTTTATTTTACATGTACTCCCACTTTATTGCAAGACGAATGGCAGTTAAAAACATGACCAAAAGGAAATAGATTAAAGTAAAAGAATGGAAGAATTTATACTTGAGAAAGTCGAGTAATTCCATTTCTAACTCTTTTGATGTCTCCTTTTCAATGTTGGCATGGAATAATAACTCGGGCAATTTAACTGCAAATACAAGGTAAGTTACTAGAATATTGTAGTGTTAGAAGTTAGCAATCCAAACCTTATTATCACTATCATAGGAAAGCTTCCATTAACCAAAAGATAAATATTAAGTCATTATGGAATGTCCAAAATGATAAAATATAATAAACAAAAGCAAATTCATTAGTTACAAATCTCGATATACAATATATGCTCATTAGTTACAATTACAAACAATCCAAATCAAACAATAAAAATCATCCCCCACTTGTATTATTTTAATTCTAGTTTTTAATGAAAATATAGAATTAACATGTTAAAAAAGAAACGCTCTTACATGAGTTCCAAATCCATGATCAATTAAATACCAATTAATTCTTTTCTCACATTTAAGACGAGTTTTTATGAAGGACTTCTTGTGTATTCATGTTTTCAAAATTGATGTTAAAAAGGTGTGACAATATATTTCATGTTAGCTATCCACTTAACTAAAAAGGTAGAGAAGGAATTCTTTGAACTTTACATTTCAATCAACACCAAGACTTAAGCCTCTCCCAAACACAAGTGTGGCATTTAGACAAATCAAGCCTACTTAATGTTTGCTAAGTTAGTTTTTCCCTAACCCATGCTAGACAATATCTACACAATAAGGAAGCTAAACAAAGAAGATACCCAAAGACTTGAAATAATGTCATTGTACTAAGCAAGCTATATAAATATTTGAAACTCTCAAGACTTGGTGCCCTAGCCCTCACCTATTTGTATATACTAAAAGATTATTATAGAACCTGTAGTTTCTAGAAACTCTCCAGAACTTTCCTAAAATGTTTATGTTATGTAGAATATCTACAAAATGTTAGACAATTCTACATTCTCCTAGTTCCACAATATTTTAGGACGTTCCACACAATTTTGGGACACTTCAAAGTCTTCCACACTATTTCGAGGACTTTTACCCAACTCTAGAATGGTATACAACTTTGGAGAATTTCACTCTCAAAGCTTTTGGAATATGATAAATTTTTCTCACAAGATCCTAAGTCATTTCTAAAATGTTCTTGCCCAATATATACAAGTGAGGTTGTCATTCATGCCAAGTTGTGACACTCTCCCCTACCAATGTCGACAAAGCTTAATGTCAAACCTCTTTATGGAACTACCAAAAAATCTTTGTTGGTTCCTATATGACTTTGCACATTGGAAATCCCTTCCATTGTACCAAGTACTTCTTGGAAAGAGGAACCCCATCATGCTAGTATCTCCTCAACTTATGCTTATAGGGTGTAACCCTATTGGTTAGGAGTTTCGTTGCCTTCTCCTCTTGGCAACTTGACACCCATCCTCCATTGCAAGTTGGATCCACTAATGCACTTCCAAACATTGGCTACAATCTCCACCAATGGCTTGAACTTGTATCACTAACATGGTTTAGCAAGTGTTTTATCAAAGTGTGGCTTACTATCCAAATTGTATCCTTCAAATAACTACAATAGTTGCCTTAGGTCCTACCACTGTCTGCACACAAGGCATATGCCTACCTCTACCATTACTATTATGCATAGGAGAGCTATGGGTTTCGCCTTTCCCATGAAGTTTAAGTCTGGCACTACCTAGTAGTCACCCATTGGCACTATAGTCAAAGTCAACCTCCCATGCCATGCCCTAACACATCTCATTTTGCAAGCTACTCTATACATAGGCTTACATTTGAATTGATTGCCATTAGCCACCATGGTTCCTTGATAATATTAAGTGCCAGCCTCTTTATCATCCCTACAAAGACAAAGTCGTGTGTTGCTCCCTTGTCTACCATGATGCACATGAGTTTCCCATTGATGTACACTTCTACATACATCCATTTATTGCCCCAAGGCTTATAATGAGAGTTAAATAGTTGGAATGAACCAACAACACCTCCTTTTGTTCCCTCCTCCTTTCCTCTACCATGGTGTTGAAGGTGTACCTCTTTGGACCGTCACTTGCCCAATGTTAACGATCACACAAGAAACATTTAAGGTTAGGTTTTGTTTGGATATATTTACTATCGTTTGTTTTTAAAAACAGAAAGCAGTAATGACTTGGAATGAACTAAGAACACCTCCTCTTGTTCACTCCCTCTTTCCTCTACCATAGCGTTGAAATTGTTCCCCTTTGGACCGTCACTTGCCCAATGTTAACGATCACTTAGGAAACATTTAAGGTTAGGTTTTGTTTGAATATACTCTCATTTGTTTTTAAAAACAGAAAGTAGCAATAACTTTTATATAAATAATAGAAATTGTTATACAAAAAATATAAACTTCCCTCATACCTTTGAAAATTACTTGCAAAAAACTTAATATCTAAGACAATAAAAAAATTTTAATGCTTTCATCTTTTTAAACAACTTTTCAAAACTTTTAACTTTTTAATCTAAGCATCTAAGAGTTTATATATATATATATATATATATATATAGAAGTTACTCCTAATTTCAATTTTTAAAAATAGAAATAGGAAGTATATCCAAACAAACACGTAGTTGTCAATTTCTTTTTAGTTCCTTGCTTTTACCCTTTTTGCCTAAAAGAGTTTAGCAATGCCTTAAAATCTCGAAGGCCTTTCTTCTTCTCACATGTGGCATGATTATAAACAACTTCCACTTTCAAGAGTCTCATTTCCAATAATAATCCACCAATGACTCCACAATTGCCATGGTCGAAACAATATCCTTACATTTTGACGCTTAAGTTCTTGCTTAACCTAATCTTGGAGATAATAATAACTCACTCCCAATCATGTAGATATTACCCACGTTCTAGACTCAAGAAGTCCTTACAACTTTAAAATGTGTCTACAAAGTTAAGTAGAGTCCATATATATATATAGCTCCAAGAACTTTTTCCCCCTCATATGCAGACATAATATCCTTGTTATGTCTCATAGGATTGCAAAACCAAACAAATAGACATCCCTAGTGGGACCAAACAAACAAAGATCTGCATTAAGGTTGAAGACCAACTCTAATACCATTTGTAACAACCCGTTCCCAACCGCGTAGATATTGTTCGTTTTGGACATAAGGGGTTCTCACAACTTTAAAATGCGTCTATAAGATTAAGAGGAGTTCATACATACATTACTCCAAGAACTTTTTTCTCTATCTGATGTGGGATATCACAATTACCCCTTGATTGTGAGGGCAGGGGGAGTGAATCCTTTCTTTTGTTCAATCGACTTCACCCTCAAAAGTGGGCTTGACGAGCTTGGCTATGCTATCAACAATAATAGAGGAGACCTTTTTTCGTAAAGGTAGCTAGGTTTTTAAGTGCATTGCTTCCTTTTACTTCTTCATGAGGGATCGCCTTCTTTTCTCTTTCTTTCTTTAGGAATGTGTTAACTGAGGCATGTTCAGAGAGGTCGTCTACAAAGGAGTTTAATAATATGGAGATTTTTTCTAAGGGAAACCAAGTTTTCATTGGGGGTATGTTGAAAATGGTTATTTCAAATAAGAATTTGATGGAGCTTACAAAGTGTTTGGAAAGGAGCATAGAAGGGTTGATGGTGGCTCAATTAAGGAAGGCCTTTGCAAATGACCCAGGAAGGGTGGTTTGAGAGGTTGATTGGCCAAAGAACAAGTTAATGGAGTTCAACAAAAGTTTTTAGGCATGCCTATAAAGAGTTTTGGAAATAAGATTTTGGCTTTAGTTATAAAAAAAAAAAAAAAAAATGAAGGCTCAAAGCAATAATAGAGGCTCGACTTCTAAAAGTAAAGATGAAGTTGGACCCTTCGTTGAGAATAAATAGAGAGATAAGGAAGTTGTCATGCTTAGTTAATCAATGAAGTAGCAAGAGTGGGTAGGAAGTAGTTTGTATTAATCAATGAAGTTAAAGATTCTTTCTTCAAATGTTAAGAGGGCAAATGATAGAGAGAAACGAAAGATTTTTATTAAGGTCTCAAAGGGTCAATTTGGTTTGTTTGTAAGAACTAAAGTTCAACAGATGACACCTTAATTAGTGAGGGGCTTGGGGACAAATAGATTTCTTGATTGGGGAGTGGAAGCTAAGGGAGCTTTGAGTGGTGTAGTGGCCATTATGGTATAATAGGGTTCTAAAGCTTATAGATGCAGACCACCTCCATTTCTTGCCATGGATAGTTAGGAAAAAGAGGCCTTCTAGGCTGAGTTAGCCAATATCAAGGGGTTGTGGAATGACCCTTGGTGTGTTGGAGGGGACTCCAACATAGTTAGATTCCCAGTGGAAAAAAGGTTTGCTCTAAATGCTCCTCATCTATGAGGCATTTCTCATATATAGTAGAAGAGCCCAATTTGCAAGATTTATCTCTGTTTGGATAACTTTTTACTTAGTGCAAGGGTTTGAATAATAAATTTGAGATTTGATAGGTTTCTTGTATCAAAAGATTGGGAAAGCCACTTTAGTAGCATTATCTTGGGTGTTCCTCCCAACCCAATCTTTGATCATATCCCAATTTTATTAGATGGTAGTGGGATGACAAGAGACAAAACTCTCTTCAAATTCGAAAACATATGGCTGAAAGTAGAGGGATTTATAAAGCAAGTTAAAGCTTGGTGAATAAACTATATGGTTAGAGGCTCTTATAGTTTTGTGTTGGTTTGTAAATTCAAAGGGTTGAAAAAGAAGTTAAAGGTGTGGAACAAAGAGGTGTTTGGATCGGTCTCAATTTGAAAAGAAGAGGCCTTGAAGTAGATTGGTTTTTAAGATCTAAGGAAGAAAGAAATTGTCATTAGTTTTGAAAAGGGAGAGGCTCAGAGGCATGTTGTGAAAGATTATAATAAGTGGGCAATGATAAAGGAAATCTCTTGGAGACAAAAGTCTTAGGTATTATGGTTAAGAAAGGAAGGTAGGAATACTAGTCTTTTTCACAAAATGGTCAATGCTCACGAAAGAAGAAATTACTTGGCTAGAATCATAGTGAAATGGGGTCCAGTTATCCAATTATGCAAAGATTAAGGTGGGTGTTGTGAATGTTTTCCATATTCTCTTTTCAAATTAGGGGGGGAGTTTAAGGCTTAGTCTCGGTAAAATGAGTTTTATTTATTTAAAGAATGCATATGCAAGGGGTTTGGAGGCCCCTTTCTCAAAGGATGAGGTTTTCTATTCCTTATCTAACTTAGGAGAGGACAAAGCTCTCAAGCTAATGGTTTCACTATGGATTTTTGGCAGCAGTATTAAGATTTTGTTAAGTCGGAGGTGATGGGCCTCTTCAAAGAGTTCTTTGAGCAAAGAAAGGGGATGTAAAGGATTCGATTACCGCTTCCTTAGTCTTGATTCCAAAGAAAGGGGATGTAAAGGATTTGAAAGATTTCAGACCCTTCAATTTTTGGTAAGAGGGTTATCTAAACTTTTAGCCTAAGTGTTAGCTAATAGGCTTAAAAGGTTTGTTGGTATAGTAGTTTATGATTTTTAGCATGCTTTTATGAAGGGAAGACAAATTTTGGACACAACCCTAATTGAAAATGAGGTCATTGATTCAAGGCTAAAGAGCACTACTTCCGAAATCATTTATAACTTGAAATAGAGAAGGCTTACGATGATGTTAATTGGAATTTCTTTTAATGGTTATGGAGAAGATGGATTTTGGATAGAAGTGGGTGCATTGGATGAAGAGGTGCATGTCTTCAACTTCCTTATCAGTTTTAGTGAAAAAAAACCCCACTAATTTCTTTTAGAGCTCCAAAGGTCTATGACAAGGGGCCCCTTCTCCCCGTATTTATTTGTCTTGGCAATGGAGGCCTTTAGTTTGTTGCTTATGAAGACAAGGGAAAGAGGTTTCATGTCTAGTTTCTCAATAGGAAAGAACGGTAGGAGAGTCGAGCAGACTCATTTTCTACATACGGACGATTTATGGGGCAAATGAAGCACAACTAATGTATTTGAACTCAGTTTCTCATGTGGTTTGAGACGATTTTTAGGTTGAAAGTCAATATGGAAAAGAGAGAGCTCATTCCAGTGGGATGGATTGATAATTTGGAAGAGTTGGCAACTCAATTGAGTTGTTGGAGGGGTGTCTCCCTTATACTCATTTAGGTTTTTTGTTGGAGCTCCTTTTCAATTCGATAATTGTATGAGATGTGGTGGATGAGAGATTTCATAAAAGATCAATATTTTGAAAAAGAAAGTACTCGTCAAACCGAGGAAGACTCACTCTCATTAAAATCACTTTATCTAACATGTCTATCTATTGTATGTCTTTATTAGTGATTCCAAGAAATATAATAATGTAGAAGATTGTTTTTATTAATCTCATTTTTCTAGTAGTAGCTACCTCTGGGTAAAACATCCAAAATTTGATTTCTCATGTCTGGTAGTATGTTAAAGGGGTATAATCTTCCTGGTGTGCTTCCACCTAAACTAGTTGAGCTTCAATACCTTCAAGAGATATGCTTGAAAACAAGGTTGAGAAGGTTTCCCTTGGTGGAAGGTGCTAGTTTGGAGTAGATTTAAAGTCTTTTGAAATATCATTGGAAACAGTTAATGGTAAGGTGGTGGGAAAGATTGTAGAAAGGGGATAGAGGTTATCCACTTTGATCAGATTTGGGGAAAAGTCTTGCTAAGCTCCTAGAGGTGGAAGACTGTTTTGTAGGGAAACTAAAAGAGCCTTTCAGAAGGGTGTGGAATGAAGGAGGAAGGGACTATAAGTTGGAGTTGCGCAGTAACAAGCTTGGGAGGTTCTTGTTGTATTATGTTGTATGCGGCAAGGAGAAAAGGTTCTCCCTAGTTTTCCTAGAAAGAAATGTTGTCCAAGGAGGTTAGAAGATCCTTGCCTCTAAGCTTACGAGCATTAGTATTGTTCTTGAGTTGAGCCTTGTGGAGGAGATTAGGGGGCTGTTCAGGCCTCCCGATGAAAAGAGAACGGGTTTTCTGCAAAAGCCCGTGTCCTTTGCAGAGGCGCTGGATAGTGGCAAGAGGGCGTTTTGAGCGAAACAATTTGGATTAAGTGCACAACAAAGAAAGTGTTCAAAAACTTGGAATTGCTCAAGAGTTGTTTAATGGGAAAGTGGGACTATCCTTCAACCCAAGAGCTTGATTTTGACTCACTGAAGGTTTGGGCCTAACATTGTTAGGGTTAAAAACACGATTTGCATTTTTCTTTGACGGGAGGTAATCTCATCTTTCTTGAGATCGAAGATTTTTCTGAGGCTAAAAAAGTCTTGGCCAACCTATTTTGTTTGAGGAAAGGAGCTTGTAGAAAAGGCGCATCGATGGGAAGGTGTGGGTAAGGGTGTTGGGTTTACTGGCTTACTTCTAGGGAAAATTATTTTTTGAGAAGTTAAGAAATGCATAAACGGTTTTATGATGGTGAATGATGAGATTGAGAAGAGATGTCACCTGAAATGGGCTAGATTGCTTGTTCGTTCCAATGGGAGTAAGAAGCCAAACTAGTTGATGGTCATGGATAGGGGTTGTGTTTATACCTTTCCAATTGTGATGGGAATCCCTTCCATTGGTGTCAAGGGTGCATCCAAAGATTAATACCAAATGCTTAGAGGTTAGGGAAGGATGAGAGGATTTCTCACACACAGTTGAGAAAGTGGAAAACGGCTTCAGGTGCTATGCAGGAGAAGACTTGTAGGCATGCAACATTGAGGAAGACGTGGAGACACATCCTATATAGGTTATTCAAGGGGGAGTGGTTCAAATTTGGTCAACAAAAAGTTTTTTGGGCCTTTAGAGGAGGTGAGTCTAAGGCTTTTTAAAGACAACATGGAGAGTGAAAAGAGTTTAGGCCCCTCTTTGGGTCGGGTCTTAGTCGTCTCTTCTAAGGCTTTAGTTGAGAGCCAAGTTGGGCCTTCTACTTTTGGGCCGCCTCTTCTTGTTTCGATGAAGTAGCACATTAAGAGTGAGCCTATGTCGAGCTAAAAAGGTCTCTTAAACCTCTTCATCACTAAGACCTCTAAAAGTCCCATGGAGACACGGGCAAATCCCCTCGTTCAAGTGAAGTTAGTGGGCCTAACAGAGTGGGAGTCGGGAGTTGACAAGATTTTGGTAGCAGAAGCGGCTAGTTTCGGAGGTAGGTTCTCCTCACTCTTTTCTCCTTCTTCTCCATTTGGTTCTCCTTGTCTTGGAGCGGAGCTTTCTCCAATGGTGGGACCCTCCTTGGGGTCTCCGGTTCCTGGTCTCAAGCCGCTTAGATTAATGCTCCAAGATGGGAGGATGGTGGATCTCATGGGTAAGGCTCCGATGGGTAATGAATTGGGGTTAAGGCAGTGGGGTTGGAGGACAATAATGACTCAAGGAACTGTAGGGTTGCAATAAAGGAGAATCTAGACTTTGAGTGCCTCCCAGATAAGTGTGTCACTTTCAGTAGGTTTTTAGGCTTACCATTGATGAGGTTTGAGAAGGAAATCAACTTCCTTCTCAAAAAACCAGAGACCAGAAGAGGGCATGGAGTTAAGATTACTAGGAGAAAGAAGAAATCGCCTTTGGCTACTCATTTGGAGAAAGATATGAGAAAGTTAGAATGATCAGTTCATTACAATTGCTTCCCACTCTCATATAGGGGAAGGGGAAGGGGTAGTAGGGTCCATGCCCCTTCCCTTTGAGGATGCGCTTTTCGTATGGCAACTTGGTGGCGGGTTTTGGACCTTGATGGTCTTCGGGGTGGTTTTTGGCTAGTATTTAGGGGCTTGTTTTGGTGTGGGGTGTGCGTTTAATGTTGTCATTTCCGGAAAGGAAAGTTCGGTCGTTTTTTTAGAAAAGTTATCGATTCCTGGTTTAATGGTTGAATTAATGATTGAATAGCAGTCGAACCGATGATGTCATAAATATATAATTTATATATTATTAAAATTAAAAAATAATTATAAAAATTAAAAATTAATTAATTAATTAAAAATCAATAATATTCATTTTTTATCTTTGATATTATCAAATTAAATCATGCATAAGTATAAATGTATTATTTAGAAGGAGATCTTGAAGGAGGCAAGTTGGTGTTGGGATAACATTGAGTTCAAGGTGGGGAGAGGGACTAAGGTCAAGTTCTGGACTGACCATTAGTGCTGCAACGCAGCGCTGTCCCAAAATTTTCCCCAGCTTTATGCCATGGCGGTCTTTAGAAATACAACAGTCAATGAAGTGTGGGATTCAAGTCTTGGTCAAGGAGGGTGGAATCTCAGATTGTCTAGAGATTCTAATGATTGGGAGCTAGATTTAATAGAAGAGCTGCTTCTTTTTTTTTTTGATAGATAAACATCAGAATATATTAATGAAGGCTGAAAAGCCGCATGTATACAGGTAGTATACTCAAAAGCCCAAGAAGAAAGGCTGCCACAACCTCACACACCCTCAAGTGACCGCAAGCCACTCTAAAAAGCCTAAAAGAGAATATGAATCCTCACCAATGTACACCCTCGCCCAACTCCACAAGTTACATACAAAAAAATTCTTGAATTTTTGAATATCTAAAGACCCTCCCCTAAAAGCTAACCGGTTCCTTTCCTTCCACACCGTCCAAAATATACACAACGGAATGGAATTCCATGTATTTTTTCTTTTTTTTCCCACAAAAGAACCCTTCCAACTAAGAAGCACATCTATAACTGAATTTGGGAACACCCACTGGACTCCAAAAATAGCGAGTGCAATCTCCCAAAGAGATTTAACCACTGTACAGTGAACTAGAATATGATCCGCATTTTCCTCTTCGTAGCCGCACAAAAAACACCGATTAGGGAGCTGCCACCCCTTCTTTGAAGCTTATCCAAGGTGAGGATCTTCCCCCACGAAGCTTCCCAAGCAAAAAAAGACACTTTTGTTGGAACCTTATCCAACCAAATGCGTCTGTTCGGGAAGGCACAGGCTGAGGACCCACCAACAATTTGTAGGCCCCTTAGCCCCAAAAACACCATTGCCTTCCCCTTTCCATCTCACTGTATCATCCTCAGTAGAAGTTCTGAAATCCCTCAGCAGAGTCAACATATTTCCTATCTGGTCCAGCTCCCAATCGTTGAAGTCTCTAATCAATCTCAGATTCCAACTTCCTTGACCCATGCTCGAGTCCCACACTTCACTTACTTTGGCATTCCTATTCCCTGCCAAGGTAAAAAGCTGAGGGAAGGTTTGAGAAAGCGCCTCGTTACCACACCACTTATCCGTCCAGAATAGCACTTTGGTCCCCTTTCCTACCTTAAAATCAATGCTCTCCCAACACCAATCAGCTTCCTTCATGATCTCCTTCCACAATCCCACTCCGTGAGGCCCACCAGCTTCCTTTGTCTTCCACCCACATCCCTCTTGGCCATACTTTACCCCTATCACCATTTTCCACAGGTTCTCTTTCTCATAAGCATATCTCCACACCCATTTGCCCAACAAGGCTCTATTCAAAAAATTAATCTTTCGGATGCCTAAACCTCCCTCCTCCTTAGGGCTACACACCACCTTCCACTTAATTAGGTGAGCTTTCCTCTCCAAGCTACCTCCCCCCAAAGGAAGTCTCTTTGGATTTTCTCAATCCTTTTGAAACGGACCTAGGGATGCGGATAAGGGAAAGAAAATAGGTGGGTATGCTGGCCAAAGTACTCTTGATAAGAGTAATTCTACCTCCCTTCGAAATGTATTGTCTTTTCCACTGGGCTAGTCTTCTTCTCATTCTTTCTTCCACCCCGTCCCAAGAAGAAGCGGTTTTATGATGAGCTCCAAGGGGCAGCCCCAAATAGACCGTGGGTAAGGCCCCTATTCTGCATCCTAGTTCAGCCGCCAACTCCTCCAACTCATCCACTTGCCCCACGGGAATTAGGGCACTCTTAGCCAGATTAATTCTAAGTCCCGAGGCCGCCTCAAACCATGCCAATATCCAACTTAGGTTGGTTACTTGCTCTCTTTCAGCTTTGCAGAAGATGATTGTGTCGTCCGCATAAAGAAGATGTGAAACAGCCAGCTCCTCGCCCCCTCTCCCCCGAAGCCTGCAGCCGGTAATAAATCCCCCCTCACCAGCCCGTCTAAGAAGGGTACTAAGAACCTCCATACCCAAGACGAAGAGATACGGAGAGAGAGGGTCTCCTTGCCGCAACCCCCTTGAGTTTGAGAAGAAACCGGAAGGCTCCCCATTGATTAAGATGGAGAATTTAGCAGTGGAAATACACCACCACATCCAATCCATCCAACGGGCCCCAAAACCCATCTTCCGAAGCACTTTCATCAAAAACTTCCAATTGATGCTATCATAGGCTTTTTCAATGTCCAACTTGCATATCAACCCTTTCTCTTTCCTTTTGAGCCAATAATCAATCACCTCATTAGCCACTAGGGACGCATCTAAAATTTGTCTCCCACTCACAAACGCATTTTGATCTACTGAGACGACTCTATCAAGCACCTTTTTTAGCCTATTCGCAAGGACTTTGGCCAATAGTTTATACAACCCCCCAAGCAAGCTAATGGGCCTAAAATCCCCCAGATCTTCAGCACCTCCCTTCTTGGGGATAAGGACCAGGAAGGTAGTGTTAAGGCATTTGGAAAAGGACCCATGTTCAAAGAATTCCTTAAACAGATCCCCCACTTCCTCCTTCACCAAATCCCAGCTCTCTTGCCAGAAAGCCATTGTAAATCCATCCGGGCCTGGTGCTTTATCTCCCCTCATTTCCATCAGTGCACAGTAAATCTCCTCCTCAGCAAAAGGCCTCTCCAAGTCTTCAGCTTCCCGAGGGTTTAGTTGATTGAGATGCAGCCCCTCAATATCCGCTCTCCACCCTGTCTCTTCTGTTAGAAAATTCTGGTAGGCGTTCACAATCCCCTCCCTTACCTCTTGATCCTCAATCAGCCAATCCCCATTAATCTTTATCCTGTCCAAGGAATTATTCCTACGGTGGCGTTAGCCATCCGATGAAAGTAGCCGGTGTTCCTATCCCTTCCTTAAGCCACAACTCCCTTGATTTCTGCCTCCAATGGACTTCTTCCAACAGCACCCATTTGTGGAAGGCATCCTTAGCTTCCTTTTTTTGTTCAGTTTCAGCCATAGTCAGACTCCTCTCGCTCTCCACTCCATCCCAAAATTCCACTTGCTGAAGGGCAGAGTTTTTGTTGATTTCCAGCCTTCCAAACTCCTCCCTATTCCAAACTTTAATTTTATGCTTTAAAAACTTCAGCTTCGAGGCCAGCCTGAAGCTTGCCCTTCCCCTCACCTCACTCTCCTGCCACCACCCCCGGATAAGACCTTTAAAGCCATCCACTCTCAGCCACATATTCTCAAATCTAAACGGGGTGGGACCCCTTCTCAACCCCCACCCATCAGCAAGATAGGAAAATGGTCAGAGGTGGGTCTCTGCAGCCTGCATTGGGCAATCCCACTAACCATCTCCAGCCACTGTTGCGTCACCAAAAACCTGTCTAGTCTAGCCCAGGATTGGTTATTCCTCCCCCACTCCAAGTGAAAGCACCCCCTTGCATAGGAAGATCCATAAGTTCTAAATCGTCAACTGTTTGGGCAAACATTCTCATAGCGCCAGTTAACCTTCCCTGTCTATTCCTTTCCCTTGGAGACAATAAAACATTAAAATCTCCCCCCTAAACACCACGGGTCCTCCCATAGGCCTCTGATCGCCCCCAGCTCTTCCCACAAGCAAATTCTATCTTCTCTGGAAAAAGGCCCGTACACCCCAGTAAAAATCCATACTAGCCCATTTTCCACATTCCTAATCCTGCAGGATACCGAGAAATTCCCCACCTCCGTCTCCAACACTTCCAGGGATCTTTTATCCCAACACACCAAAATCCCTCCTGCAGAGCCCACCGTATCCAAAGCCACCCAATTAGACCACCTACCCGACCCCAGACTTCTCACCAGGCCTTCCGACCAAGACTGAATTTTGGTCTCCTGAAGACAAAAAAGGTCCACCCTCTGACTTCTGATCACTGCCCTGATAACCCTTCTCTTGGAGCTGTCATTAGCTCCACGGACATTCCAACTGAGTATTCGTAGCTTCATTTAACTTCCGTAATCTGGCACCCCTTTACTTGCTCTTCACCACTTTGCTTCTTCCCCCCTTCATAGTTAATGGAGCACTCTAATCTTTTCAGCTCTCTCTCGAATTTAGATTTCTCCAGCAAGGTTTTGCTGTGAACTCTTTCCCTTCTCTTACGAATCTTAACCAAGAATTCCATGATATCCTTCTCCAGACCCTCTGTCGAAAATCCCAAAAAATTACTGAACTTGGCCAGGTCACTTTTCTCCCAGCTAAGCTCCCCCTCTGCCTCATTAGCTCGTGGCACTATTTGGTCTGAAGCCATCTTTGATCCCCCCTCTTCAGTTCTACTTATGTTTACCTCCACCAAATCCCAGCATTCAACATTCTCTCTCATAGGAGACTTCGTGCCAATGAGCATCTGAAGCGGATTTACTCCCTCACCCCGCTCCATTTCAATCCCAGAATGGTCGCAATACTCCCCCATTGGAGTCCGACCAAAAAAATGAGAAGGAAGAGAGGGGGTCCCAACAATCAGACAAGGAATCTTATCATACCTCATCGCTTCCTCAGCCAAGGCGATATCAGCCATCGATCTCACTTTTTGGCTTAGCTCTGCCTCTCCTAGCTTTCGCATTTCCTCCTTCTCCCATAATATAGGGTCATCAGAGACAGGAATCCTCTGTCGTCTTGGGCCGCAAATCTGGGCCACTTCAGATTGGAGGCTATTCACCGTCGCTGGGCTGTCTTTAACACTCGATCCAGCATCCTCCCTTGGCTTCCAAATTTTGGGCCGTTCTAAGTCCACCATCTCCTTTGGCCCAGAGAAATCCACAGGAGGAGGGGAAGTGTCCTCGGGCCCGCGAGACTTCTCCAGACGGCCCATCACTAACGGCCCATCATGAATTCCTGCCATTCCCTTAAGCCCTTCTTCCGATCCACCCAACCCATAATTACAATCCATGGGCTGCCCCGACCCGGCTGTCAGCCTCCACGTCCCATCCACCCGCTGCGTCTGGTCCTCGAGCCTTGTGCCCCCTTCTTCCTGCATCACGCGCTTGCCCTCGCGTGATTGAAACTTGCCTTCTTCCTCTCCGGCTGCTGCAACTGTTTTTCCTTCTTCCTCGGCCGGCATCACTCTTAACTTTGGCCTAGTTTCCCACCACAATGTTAAAGAGTAGCATATGTTCTCGAACCAAATGTCCACTGTCTTAGGGGTTCTCTCTTCTTTGATCCTCACCCGAATCCTAGCCCATTGCAGCTCCTCCATCCTCTCTGTTTTGACATCGATGTCCAGAAATCCCCCGCACCCCTCTCCTATCTTGAATAGGACGTCGCGATCCCATAAGGAGATGGGCAGACCAAAAATCCTAACCCATGCCTCACTCTCTTTCACTTCTTCCATCAAACAGCCCGTCCTTTGGCTCCAATTCTCCAGACGAATGCCTAATCCACCGATCGATACTGCACCCTCTTTTAGGGCTTTCTCTGCTTCCATTTTCAACTCAAATTCCAGTAAGGCCTTGCCGTCTCCCAGCTTGGCTAGGCCTAAATTGCCTTTCAGGCCCCACCGCTTTGACATTTGTGTCCCCCAGCTTCTCAGATCTTCCCCCCTTTCAAGCCTTGGATCCCAAATTCCCACAAGACAATGAGCTAACTTTTCCGTACTCACGCCTGGTGGCCTTTTGTCAACTTTCACCCGCACCACCTCTTCTCCGTTGCTGCGGTTCTGTTTCACCACCTCCGCGAAGGATCTTCCCAACATGGGGCTCCAAACCTCCTCCGTATCATGCTGTCTCTTCTGTCTATCTGAGTCAAGCTCCATCCCTCTCAACGCCTCCATTAAAAGGGCCCAGCCCCCTTTTGTTCCTTTGCCCTTGGGAACGAAAATACAAAATCTTTTTTTTTCCCAATCTGTAACCCCCAGGCGAATGAAACTTCCCCCCTTGTTTTCGCCGCGAGTTAAAGAGAAGTTTCTCCCGTTCTCTTGCCAAATCTTCTCCCGATGTCTTATCCTCGTATCCTTGATGCAAAAGACCAGTCCTTCCATAAGAGGCCCTAAGCTCGCCGGCCCCATTTTTATCCATGATGAGACACCTCTCTTTCTTTCCACTATGTATATTTGCGTCTTTCCCTTCTTTCTCTCTGCCTCGACCTCAAAGGTCTTCGATTCTACCCCAAAACTTCTTCTCTGAACCCCAGAGGGATCGAGGCCCCCTGCGTCCCCAGTCCCGCCATGGCCCCCTCTCGCTATCCCGTCTCTCTCACCCCCTCTCTCTCTAGGTCTTTCTCTCTCCTCCATCTCTTTTCACATTAACTTTATAGAAGAGCTGCTTCTTTTGCTAAGGGACTTCAGGATTTCCTTAGAAGAGGACTCAGTATTATGGAAAGGAGGGGGTCTTGATATTTTTCAAATTCGGGAGGCTTATAATTTGTTGGCTGCCCCCAATCCTCTCGTTTTTCCGAAAAAGATCATTTGGGTGGATAAGGTTCTAACCAAAGTTGCTTTCTTTGCATGGGAGGCCACTTGGGAAAAAATCCTCACGTTGGATAGGCTTCAAAATCAAGGGTGGCAGCTCCCTAATTGTTGTTATTTGTGTGGCTATGAAGAGGAAAATGTAAATCACATTCTTTTACACTGTACAGTGATCAGGGTCCTCTGAGAGATCGTCCTTGCCTTGTTTAGGGTTCAGTTGGTGTTCCCAGAGACAGTCAAAGAGGTGTTATTTTGTTGGAGGGGCCCTTTTGTGGGCAAAAAGAGGAAAAATATTTGGAATTCCATCCCGTTGTGTATTTTTTAAACGGTTTGAAAGGAAAGAAATAGGTTAGCCTTTAGAGGGGGTTCTTTAGCTATTCGGACACTCAAGAATTCTTTTGTATGTAGTTTGTGGAATTGAGTTAGGGTGTATATGAGAGAGGAGTCCTCTTCGCTTTTAGGCTTCTTGGAGTGGTTAGCGGCTCCTTAAGGGCTGGTGAGGTTGTTCTGTTTATGCGTTTTTTCCTTTGTGGCTGCTTTGTATACTCCCTGTATGCTTTGTGGCCTTCCGGCCTTTTTTAATATATTTTGAGCTCATTTATAAAAAAAAAATAAGTATAAATGTATTAATATTTTAAATTTTATTAAATGAAATATGTATAATATTTAAATATGAATATATTGAAAATAAAAGAAAATTCAATTAATTTAATTTTAACTAATTTTATAATTTTTAAAAAAATTATATTATTTTTATTTAATATTATAATTTTTTTTAGAAAATAATATATTTTCTTTTGTTTGCTAACTAAGCAACAAAATGTATGTAGTCAAATGGTGCCCATGTCATTTCCTTAGCTCAAGGTCCAAAGTTCAAATCCTTTAGGTGAGTTTTCTTTCATTTATTTTCCTTAAACTTAATATTATCAATCCCACATCAAATATAGATAAGAATAAAGAGGCCCTTAAATTCATTATTCATCCAAGGCGCGCCACAGCTTGTGAATTCAAGGTATAACCCGCCAAGTGGCTATATGGGTTGGGCATTTGCCTAAAAACCAATAAATGAAAGATATGCTTTCATGAGTCTGTTTGAACAAAAAAAAAAAGAAAAAAGAAAAAAGTAGGGGCATTGAACCATTTATTTCTTGAAAGATCATCCGGTTTGCTTGTTTCACCGGTCCAACCGCTGATTTAAGTGGTTCATGGCCAGTTCAATAGCTAAGCGGCTTAAAAGTGTCATCCAAACCAAAAAGACCATCAATTGACGATTAAACCGGTTGGATTAGCCAGTCTAATCCGGTTTTCAAAACATTGCTTTAAAGAAAAATCCTCACCTAATGAATTGGTCTAGAGTGTGCTTAGACAAGAAGAAATGGGGTCTAGGCGTTAGGAATCTCTCAATGTTCTCAACATGGTGCTACTGACTAAGTGGGGTTGGATATTCACCCTGGAAATAATCCCCTATGTGGGTTAGGAAGACACGAGTACCCTATCAAGTTAGTTGGGAAGGTGAGGTTGTGGATTGAAAGTTAAGGGTAGCCTTGGAAAAAAAGAAACCATGTAGGGCAAGTGATGGAAGGGTAGTGGTTAGAAAAGAAGCTCGAGTGTTGGGTTTGTAAGGAGGTGAATGGGTCATTTAAAATGAAGTAGGGCCTGTTGAAGGAGGAAAAAAACCCTTATTCTGAATTGCCATTGAGTTGCAGAGAGACAAATTTTGTTTCTATTGAGTGGTTCTTAGGTCGTAACATGTCAAGATCAATCACACTTAGACCAATGGATTGGTCTAAGGCTCAACCACTACAGGCTCAGCTTTTGAAAAGTGACCCCCACCCACATAATTGAATGCCCTTATTCCCCCACTTCATGACAATAGTCATATGCTCTCCTTCTTAGCCTCCTCCTCGACTCGATGTAGACGCGAGTGATTGTTAGCAAGTTTAGGGAGGAGAAAGAGGTTGGAGTTCGAAGGTGCTTAGGAAAAGGTTACGGTGTTGGTTTTTGGAAGGTTATCATAAAAATTGGGAGGTTTTTAAAAAGTAGGCTTTGCTTCATTGTTGGGAATGGGAGGAAAATCAAGTTTTGGTTGGACAAGTGGTATGGTGATACCTCGCTAAAAGAATATTTTCTCACCTTATTTGCCATTACCAACTTAAAGGACTTATAGGTAGTAGATATGTGAGAACAGGATGGGGAATTGGGCCATTGGAGTCCCTGTTTCATAAGACAATTCCATGATTAAGTGTTAGTGATGGTGGAGGCCTTCCTACAAAAAATTCAAAAGCACACAATTAGGCATGAACTAAAAAGACACTAACATCCAATTCATCCCACCCCATATCTTAGATGTTCACCTAAGATTGCTTAACTTGATTTCACACAATTAGACTTGCACTGAGTTAAGGAGTCAACTCCTTGAGATCCCTAAGCTTGTCTCTATGCTTTACTCCAGCAAGTCTATACCCTCTAAATGTCCACTATGGAGCCTTACATAGTCTTCCTTCCACAAGTTTGGCCGTCACTATAATTTCCTCCATATTGGATCCTAACATGCTTCCTTTCTTCATCACAAGTTCACCTTACAACCATACTCTGATACAAACTGTTATGGTCTTATACCTCACTTAAGCACAAACAAGACACACAACTCAAGTTTGCTTGATGTTGCTATGTCAACTTTTCCCAATCCATGCTAGAGAATTTCTAAACAATGAGGAACCTAAACAATAAAGCAAAGGAAGAGATTACACTAGGAAGCTTGAAGGAATGCAATTGTATTCTTTATATGTGCTTGAAACTTTCAAGATTTGTGTCTTCACCAAATGAAGGTCTCACTTATTTATAGATGAAGCCAAAGAATATTCCAAAACCTTAGGTTCCTAGAGACTCTCCAAAACATTCCAAAAATCTCTACACTATGTATGATATTTATATAGTTCTAGAGAATTTTAGATAGCATCCTGAACAACTTATAGATGAGTTAGGGTGTCATTTGTGCATGGCATGACATGATGCTACCCTCAAGAAAGTCTTATAAATATTGCTACCATGAAGCATAATAGCATGACCTTGTTATCTCACAGAAATTTCACAGATAACTAAGTTGCCTTGTATGATACAAGTGTGTTTCACTTAATGATGAAAGTCATCATTAGGTCTTTTCTTGTGTTAAAAACCAAGTTTGCTTAAAAATTGTGACTACATAGCTCACTTTAAGAGAAAATTGAGTTGTACATAACTTGTGAGTAGGAAAGAAGTGTCCTAACTGATCCATTTGAAGCAATAAGAATTCATCAAAACAAATAATATTTATTGTGTCAAATTAGAGGAATATCATACCAAAGAGGCGTAATAGATGTTCAGCACCATATATAGTTGAAGGAGAGACATTATTTGCAATTGCTTCTTGATACTGTTGACGCTCCCTTTCATACAGAAGCATCACTGGCAATGCTTTGTCAAAGTAACAACGTAACCCTTTCAGAATTTCTCCAGCCGAATCAGATATCCTTTGTACAACAAATTCCATACAATTATACATTAAAATTTAGCAAATTACATACAATTATATAGTAAAATTTAATCATAATTACATAATAGAATGGACATATAAAGATTACTATTATTTCTGCAGTGCACAATGATGAGAAATTTATCACAGTAAAAAATATAGCACATCATGCATCAAACTAGAATACTAAATACAGAATGATGTGAGACAACAAAAAAATGCATCACCACAGATGCTTACTTTCTTTTTTTCATTCTTTTTTTCTTTCTTTTTCCTTTTTATAATATTTTGGTAGGGGTACAAATACTATTAGATGCATGCATGTCTGTCTATGCAAACCATATTAGTGTGAAAATTACAAGAACCACCTCATACTATAGTATACATTCCAGCACAAAATATCCTCAAATAACTGCTTCAATAACACACCAGGCCAAAACAACAAAAATAACTCCTATCAAACCCAGGGCAGTGTCATTGCAACTTTGTTTGATCACCTTTAGAAGTTGGAAAAGAGTTCAAAATGGCAGGAGCCATAGCAAATATACTTACATGCCATCCCTCTTTATCCTGTAATCAAGATACTTCTTCAATATTTTGTCAACAGTTGGAGCTCGAGGCAGTCTAACAAGCTGCAAGAAGAAATCAATGTATAAATCAATCAAATACAAAAAAGTTTCTCCTGAGTAAGAGGTTATCTTAAAGAATCTCATAAATGGCAAAAGGATATGCCAATCAAAATATAAATAAATAAATGGCATAAGAACAAGTATACGTCATGAAGATAAATAAATGGCACAAAGAATTAAGTAAACAAAAGTAGTTGGGATTACTTATCCCTTATACAATATGAAGATAAAATGAGAATCATCACAAGCCGCACATGATTTGAAATCCAAACTTAACAAAGATTAACCTGGATATGTTAACATCACTAGTCCACCACCATCTGCTCCTGTATAGAGCCATATTGTCTCTAAAGTTATAGTTTAAAAAAAAACAAACAAACAAACCATTCACTGCCTCAAACTCTTAAACTCTCAAACTAGGCTAATGAAAAATCAAATCTAACCTCTCCTATCGATAATGGCCATTTCAATTTCTACATCTCCAATCTCTAAGATAATTCCAACAATCTGGGCTTATTAGGTGTAAACTACCTAAGCTAATTGATAATGTGGTGTACACCTACAACATGTCCAATTAATATGGGACAGTTCTGGTTTATATGCCATGCATATGCATGGTGGTTGGTTGATACGACATTTGGTAGTTCTAGAAATGTTGATTCTGAAGAACTAAGAAGGTGTAAACACAGACCTGCATATGAGGTATCATATATTGAACTCAATCATTATTGATATCATGCATGAGAAGTTAAGTTTGATTAGCAAAAGATTCATTAATCATCTGATAATCATCCTTATTGGTCCTACTTTTATTCTATTGTGTGTGTCATCTTTAATCTCTATCTTCTCAAGGAGGATTGCATAAATACACAACAATAGCTAGTCTTCATTATCACTTGTATCAGGACCATAAACTCTGGCATTTCCTGATGTATTTATTTACTCATCATTCACCATGTGCTGTATGAACAACTAAATGTGATCATCCACAGAAACACTGTCAAGCATAATCTTCAGGCATGACATGTTGAAACAGATAATTAAGTACAATGTAAGCCTCATTTGCAAAGAAATATTAGCATTAGAAAAACTTTTACAACCCAACTATACAGAAGCTCTATGTACATAGTACATGTCTATTAAAATATTTGATAATCACTTGAATTTAACTCTACAAGGGCATCTTGGAAATTTGAGAAGCTGAATATTGGACTTGATAATATTTAGAAAAAAGATTTAAAACAATTCCTAAACCACACAATCATCATCACATTGGCATAGACAAGCTTAACTACAGCACAGACCCGATTATTTGAATTTTTTATAAGATACAAGATAAGAACCATATGGATATAATTTAACAAAAAAAAGCAATTGAAACAATTGAGCCATCACAATTACTTAACAAGTGAATCACTCTCCTAACGAGTGCAAATTGAGTTTTTCTAGAGTTTTGGGTGCACATCCAGGAGACTATAGAGGCAAATTAAAAGACCGGTTCCTCAGCAAATTGGAGCATCATCCCACTTGAACTTCATCAAAGATTATCTCCCTCCACATTCGCGCTCCCCCTATTTCTTTTACATTTTTAGTTTCTCTGTATTGAGAAATTTTGGACTCTTTATTTTCTCTAACATTGTTTGGTTTGTATTTATGATGGAAGGACCTCTATCCTTTCTTGTAAATAACTTTCCCCTGTCTATCATACTTCTGTTGTTTCTCATAAAGGAAAAAGTAGTTTCTCATCAAGGAAAAGGAGACACGTGGTTCAACTATCTGCTAAAATCAAATATTGATGGTTTTCCAAATGAATGGTTTATTGAATTTTTTCATACTTACTAATAAGTGGGTATATGCACATTGTTTCCAAAGTTCCCTACTATATTAGTGAGATAACAATAAAGTGGCTTTGGTAACCAACTGTTTCCTTAGTACACATAAGAACACCACTCCATTCTAATGGCAGCCACCAAATATCAGTCTTAAAATATGAGCAAGAAACCTTCACTCAAAGAGCTTAAAATTCTTTGATTTTATACACCACAAATCTTTTTAAGTTTCACAATAGTAGAAAATTTCAACATCCCAAAGTTGGACTGGAAAAGGAAATGCATTCCCTTCTTTTAGAAGCTGGGAAAGCATGGCAGCGTTACTGGTGACAATAGTGGTAGTAGAAAGGTGCTTGGTTGGATGTTGTATGTATTATGGGAATAATGGTATTATGTCACTCTTGAAGAAATATGCACAACAGAAAATTCAATGAAATCTACATTATTGTATATGGCAGCCACCATAACATGGACCTAAAAAGATATTAAAAGGAAAAAAGAAAAATAAATTATGGATATCTTTCCCTTGAAATATTAGGAAACAAAGAACTAAACTATCATAAGAAAATGACCATAAATTTTAATGGACTAAGGCCTATACACATTGGGTGGAACCAATGATCTGTAAATATATGTGCTGATAGTGGATATCTTTCCCTTGAAACAAAAAGCTAAACTATCACAGGAAAACCATTATGCCAAGGGAACAAAAACGAATGTGAAATATAAATTATCATATAGCAACTTGATTCCAAAAAAAAATTATCATGTATCGTCTGATAATTTGAAAAATTGAGGCCCCATGATGAATTTAGAATATAACTACCTGGCCCAGATGAGTAATGAATTCACAATCATCAACTAGTTGCTTCTTCAGTGTTGGAGGAATTTGGATGTTCACAAGCTTCTCCACTGGTATAGCTTCCTTCTCCAAACAATAAAGAAAGCACAAACTTAGCTCAGGAAACCTCAAACTGTCTATGGAAAACCTGGCCAAATAAATTCTAATAAAGAGAAACTCATCAACTAAGAAGCACTTTCAAGTCTTATACATGACAGGTTAGCAGAAATGTACTGGGTTCCATGGGGCTTGAACAGTAAGCTAGGCTAGAATGTGAAATAAGGTCAATGGAAACGACTAAGAGATATTTCCTGTAAGTCCATTTTTTCTCTAAATGAAATGAAAAGGCAAACTGTCTCGAGCCTGCTAAAGATACTATACTAGGTGGAAAAAGATATCATGAATTAGGACAATGGAACCCAATAGAATTAAAAATCCCAGACGGCAAAACATCCACCATAAGTATCATCCATGTAGGAAATATGTTACTTGGCATCTTAAGAAGGACTACATCTTTTTGCATTTTCTTTAAGAGATGATCCCTCCCATCTTGGGAGATCTTCCATCTACAAGCTAACAAATGCCAATACGTCTTAGGACTTTAGCCAATTGCAAATCTTTTAAATCTGGGGCTAGGCTAAAAGTGTCCATAGGTGGACCAAATTAAATCCATTAATAGAAAGCTTCCTGCACATGCTAAGATAAGCTATATCGCCTATCGAAAAGAAGGAAGAAAATAAAGGCATAAATTTCAAGACATCAAAATAGTGCATAATGCAATTTTACATGCTACAACATACCAGAAAATCCTGCAAACTTTTTGCCACTAGAGCTAGGATAATGATCACAAACAGTACACGTCCATATATCCAAATACAAAAACTCAATCATTCTGGATTTGCTCCAGACAAAGACAATCCAAGAATTTACCTTAGTGACAGAGTCATTCTTCCACTTCTTGCCTCTTGCAACTGCACACATTTTCCAGAATTAATATATAGGAAGACCAATACAGAGTTATACACCCAGATGATTACAATCAACAACAAAAATTATTTTCAGATATAAATAAGATCAGACACAATGGAAGTGGTTCTCCATATCAATATGAAAGAAGGATGACTATGACTCTTTAATAGATAAAGTTGAGTATTTTCTTTTAAAATTATGGAGAAGACATGATTTAATAGATAGGAAGATCATGTCCATTTGAATAATGACTGAAGGAATAATTATAAATCTACCAAATCTTAATTGATCAATTATCACCCTCAAAAGAACACTAAAAATGGTGACAAATGAGCATCATGTCAAATTCAAATCTACTAAGGGCAATTTACAAAGCATGAGCTAACAGCTTATTTGAATTTTGGTCTCTACATTTTAGTTAGGGGTCCCAGCAAGATGCACAAAGAATGATAAAACAAATTTCCGCAGACATTAATAGATAAAAATAATCCATATAGTCAATTGTATTTTACAGTATTGATCTCTAATTCTCCTTTCTCCTAGTAATGCCTTAAAAAACAAGGCCATTAAGCTTTCTAGAAGATATGATTCTTTTCCCATACCCTGAATTTTTTTCTATAACAAGCCAAATTTGTTGAAGGATGAAAACAAAGTACAACCTCCAAACTGAAAAGGAAAATGATAAAAAAAGACAAATAAACCAAAAGATAAAAGCCTGAGGGGTCAGAGAAGAGGTCAAGTAACATTTCAAGGTGAAATCAACCATTTTGGTTAAGATATTTGCTTCCAATTTAAACCCCAAGCTTTGATTCCCTGAGCACCAGTAGAGGAGTGAATTCATCTTACTTAGAAGCTTTAACCATAACAGCCAGTCAGGATAGAATAGCAAAGACTATGTGACCATATTGATTTCTGGTTATCCTTCCGCTACCAAATTGCCGTGTTCCCAATGGTTCAGCAATCAGAGAAAGCATCAAATGCCCAATATGGGGCAAGCATCCAAATCTTAGGGACAGAAGGATTCGCCCAGGAAGGAGGAAGAGACACCAGTCCAATCAATGATTAAATTGGGAGGAGAACTACTTTGAAACCAGTAAAAACTTGAAAGTCCAAAAAAGGCAAGGAACCTGGCTATCTTCCAGATAGAATTGAAGTGTAAGTTTCCTCTATTGCACTCTTTCCAAGTACCTTGAACTGTACTTGCACCATCTAGTGGAACCCAAAATACTAGTTGGGCCTGTGTTTGCAAAAGTGATCCTTTTCAAGCCTTTCCATATACACAACAAAAGAACATCAAAAAGCACTTTAACTGAAACGTTGTCCTAGAACCAAAATTCCAATTGAATAATCTGAAGTCAATGTAGCAAGTTCCCATGGAATGCAGCTAACTAATTGATGCCAAGAAATATGTGGCGAGTTATTTTCCCAAAAATGAAAATTGGATACCAGATTCATATTACTGCTTTCTTCTATAATCTGATAAGTAATATTGACCAATTCAGGAAGACCTAAATGCTGTCACATCAGGTCTTGTTATAATAAATGGAGCCTGTTTTTCCTGTTTCATTGTGCTCGCCTTATCCATAAAATCAGAGAAAACTCAAAAGCCTCATCAAGCAATGCCACAATCCAATCCCACCATAATCAAGAAATATATGTAATCCCATAGGTTCATGTTTCCCCACCTTTAGGCCCATTTCCTACTAGAGTTTACATATAGTTTACACTTTTCACATTCTAAACAGTAGGATTATAAAACCTAGAGTTGGTCCACCACAACCTAGTCCAATGGTAGAGACACAGTCATAGGCTTGAATTTATTCTATCATATAGTAGTTTTATTACTCTCGTTTATTCATAAATGATAGAAGGACCAAGAACATTTCTATTACTGAATCTAAGAAAAAGAAAGAATCTGAAATGCAAGGACACTGACTAAGAATTATGTGAAAACAATTGGAGAATCAACATTCAAGTTTATAATAAAAAAATAAAAAGCAAAAGAAGAGAGTGAAGGTAAGCAGTACAATTTTTTGGCTTAATCTGTGAGGCACGCACTGGCTTTGTGTTTTGTCTATGCCCTGTTTTTTTCCCAGGGCCTTCTGTTTTTGGACATTCTCTTCACTAAATTTCAGCAGCCGATCCATGCCCACCCATTCATCCCAGCTGTTGAAGATAAAAGGCTATGTAATCAAAAGGTTAAGCCATCCAAAAAATGAGAAAAGCACTATGAAATTCCTTCCTCAACAATGAACCTCCTACTCCCCTTTAGCAAAGTTCTATTAAAATGTAAAGATATTTTGCAGCTATATTAAAATATCATCAACAATGGCCAAAGAAAAATTTCAGAAGACTAACTAATCCAGCAGAAGATAATTTTTATGCAGCAAATAGAAGAACTGGTTGTAAAGCAATTCAGCATATGCATCAAAGGAAAACTGAAAAGACACTGTGCTAGGCAATAACACAATACAAGTAATGATCAATATGCTGCAATAAAGGATGCTTATTATTTTCAGCAAGAATGCATACTTACACATATTAGCATCCCTAGCTAGAAGAAATATGTACATTGCATATGCATGTGACTATTAACAAAAATAAATAAAACATTTACCTTTAAAATCCACCAACAGCAACACTTACAGAATGAAAGTGGAGTTCATAACATTTGCACCAAAATGCAGAAGTTCAGGAACCACAGCATATTAAGTGAAAAATAAGAAATAAAAAAATAAACTAAACTGGCTCCAATAACCCACTTGGCATTCTCACTGTGAATTTATATCGGAATTCAGAAAATTTGAGCTGGAACATGTACTCACTTTTTGCTCCAACCCTGAGGAAAAAATATATTATATGTTATCAAAATACCAAAATAGGAAAATCCTATTTGCTCACAAACTCAGCAACTTGGAACTAATGCAACCACACTAATGGAGGTAAGAGCTAAAATCATTGCAGAATGAAAAAACTGATGTGTGTGTAAAATACTTACAAGGTAATGAACAAAATACTTCCATTCATTCATCTGAAATTCAATTCTTCGCACCTTGCAAATAAAAGAACATGGCCTATGAGATTTAGAGCATTAAATAGGATAGAAACAAGACAAAAATTGACAGAACATATGGATCTAGCACAGAAAGCATAGATGCATATTAGAAAATACTGCCTACCAGGTGGCATATTGATAGGAAGTGTAAATATGCATTCAGACCATCAACTTCTTACTTTGAAGCCACCATGCCTCTGCTATATGCATAAAGGTTGTAGGATCACATACTTTCATATATACTCTCCAAACTTTCTAAACTGTACTGCCTTTTTGGCAAACAGAAGAAAAGATTAGCTCTGTGATTTGGCTATCTTCCACTCAAGCCAACAATAACTGAAGACACTAGAATTCCTCAGAGAAAAGGAAAGTGCAAGTCTTGGCCTCTTAGGAACTTGCATTGCAAGGTTCTCTCCACATATTTAAAGAGCTCATCCCCTTAAAGAAGTCATACAATTGAGACGGAGCTGTACAGGTGTCAAAAATGGAATAACAAGTGTCACTCATCAGAGCTCTTCGCTTGGGAAGAAAGTTTGTGTTTCAGGTCCAGCTTTATCTGTGACCTATTCCTGCTTGTGAAGAAAGTTTAGGCTTAAGGTACAGCTTTATTCATCCTTTTCCTTTTGAGCTCTTTTTTAGATATGTTTTGAAGCTTGCCGAGCTAACACTGGTCAGTCTGGGCTTCTCCATGTTCCTTTTCAGGTAGGGCTCTATTAAGGACCCATTCTTAGGTTATTTTTAGCAAAGTTTTAAAAGGCGTGTTTAAAATGCACCCAGGCCACTACCCAACCACTCCCTAATTATACCGCCCTGTTTGTTAAGACATGCGATTTGTTGACTTAATGTCTTATCTACTTATTTTTCCCTTCTAAACACTTTTATTCTTGAATTTTAATTATATATTGAAATTTATATAATTTTATTATTTTTTGTTAAATGCTTCTTTTAAATATCTGAAATCTTAAAATTTTTATTGAGTGGATAAAATTTGGATCATATTTAATAAAATTGATATGCATCCCAAGTTAATTTCACTTCATTCAAGCATCCCTTATGTTGCCTTTACGCCTAAGCTATAGAAAACTTTTGCATTTTAGGTGTGTCTTTGTTTTTTTTTTTGACAGACAGGTGTCTTGTGCCTTTTAAAACTATGGTTTTTAGCATACTTTGGGACACACTGCATACCCGTCAATGTCAGGCTTTTTGTCTTCTAATGCGCTGCAGCATTTTTTAGGAAATGATGACACTAGGACAGAGAGCTTGTGTCTTGTCCCAATCAGGTCCTTCCCGTAAGCATGAGGTAAGGTAGCAATCTAGGGCTTAATCAGATGGGATTTTTGGGTTGACCTTGTTTTTGCCCCTTCAACAACCAACCCAACATTTGGCCAAGCTCAGGAAACTATTTCTAAGACTTTAGGTGAGCCATGTTGAAAACCAGACTTGACCTTGATTTGGATGAGCTCAGGCTGATATGTCAGGCAACTTGACACAAACCAAAACTGATTATGCAAATCAATGCAAGTGCATGCATGTACCAAATAGAAGTTAGAAGATTCATTTGTATGAGCATGAATTAGCAATATATAATGGTGGCCACTTTTACTTCATTGATGATGTTCCACCAATAAGCATTCGCCCAATGATATCTAGAGGGCTTCCTAATTGAACTTAAAGTCTATTTGGTAATGATTTTAGGAAGTATTTTTAACCTAATAAGTGTTTTTAAAAAAGATTTTAGGAAACACTTTCAAAAAACTGGAAAATTGCTGGTAGTGTTGAAAAATCACTTAGAGTGCGTTTGGTAGTAATTTTAGG